>NC_057766.1:18045472-18197139 GCF_010389155.1 Erigeron canadensis | reverse complement strand
CGAAATAGGCATAAAGGGTGATTGTATATTCGAACTAAGGCTATATATTTACGGGTATTTACAATGGAAATGGAGTTATAGTTTACAAGTAATGAAAAGAAAACAAAAGTATAAGGTATATGTTGGAGATGTACCATTGTCTAATCAAACCCAAACCATTGATTGCCACACACCACCACCTATAAGATGCTATCCCCGAACACACCTTTAAGTATCACGCAATCCTGACACCATAGTGGTGTATCAACCTCAAACCTTATTATCAACTAAATCTTCCATAGATAATGATACACAAACTTTCTAGACATTTGAGATTGATAAATAGCATACTAGTAGCCCAAGTTCTTCCTCTTTTTTTATTTTATTTTATAATTGAACCATTTTTACTCTACTAGTAAATACTTTCTTCCAACAATTAAATGTCTATAACTCTTCACTTTCTTTATTTGAACATTCAAGACAATCTTCAATAACTTAACCCGTTTTGTATTCCAAAGATAAGAACATTCCACAAATCACCCAATAGAATCGATCTCCCAAACCATTCAAACAACCATGACAATCAATGGCCCCCAGATTAGACTACGGTATAGTAAAGTGTAATTAGGTGAAGTTTACATGACAAGGGAAAAGCTAATTACAAGGAATGAATATGTGTATAAGATTATCTGAGATTCAAAGAAAAAGGAAAATGTGTATTATGCAAGTAAGGTAGTGTATAAGGTTGTATAGGTGATTATAGAGATACCAAAGAAAAGAAAAAACGAAAAGAAAGAAAAAAGTAAGGTCAAACCTAAATGCCCCATCATTCTCCAATGTACTTGTCACGATCACCAGCCAAGTCTAGAATCAACACATCACCAGCACACTCTTATCGAGAAGAGAACCCGGAAATGCTTAGAAATACCTCAAACACGCACATCTAGTGCAAGGCATCAAAAAAATGAATACCCTTACTCCTGAATAAATCCAAGAGCCTAAGAGAGGGACGTATTTACGAGGCAAACAAACCAAAAACCGCTACTTGACAACTATATGTGACAGGATGAAATCTCACAATTTGGTGTTTTGGATGTATATAAGTATGCAAGTAATGTTATCAATCCCGAAGGATAGCCAAATAACCGTTCAAGACACACTTCGCCAGTTAAACATTTCTTTTGTCAAGGAAATTTGGTAGTAAAATTGCTTATAAATAATGAACTTAAGTGTCAAAAGCAATTCACCACGAGGACAAGTTCAAGTCAAGTTTAAAATCATATTAACTTCTATTATTCCGCCAAATTGATAGCACCAGTTTCAAACATGCACATCACAGTTAAGAGTTCAAAATAGAAACTCATACCCCTAGATAAAATCCAAGGCCTACGAGAGGGACATATCAACAAACCGATAGAAATCAAAATGACAAAACAACAAACGTTATATACCCGGTAGCTTAAACCTATTTGCCACCCCCCCCCACTTAAGATGGACAATGCCCTCAATGTCCAGATCGGTCAAACAACAGGAAAATAGGGTAAGCGACAAAGCAAGAATAAGAACACATACCGGAATAACAAAATGAAAGGTGCGAGAGTTTTGTGTGCAACAAAAAATACCAATCACATATGGCGCTGAACTTACTGCCAGCATATACATATCAAACCTTGAACGGATCATGGTTACAAGCATCGTCAGCGCAAAAGTAGCTCACTGGGGTGGATGAGGTGGGTACGGACGGTAACCAGGAATGTTACCAACATCAAATAAAGATCCAACAACTTGCTCAGCAAAAGAAGGTTCCGCAGCGCCTGTCTCGCCCGCATCCGTCCCGGCGTAGGTACCTGCATAATGACCAAACGGACCGGCATATCCGGCCCTAAAGCACCAGGATCGTGGTGAGGAGGCATCTCGAACTGGCGTTCTGGTGGAAAGTAAAAACCGCCACCAACCCGCTGCTGAGGAATAAAAATACTCGGCGGATCATATGCTGGAATGACTGTAGGCGGATGATACTCTTGTCCGGTGAACTGTGCTTCTAGCATAGGCTGATAACGTCGAGAGTCATAAACCACTCTCCCCAAACTAGAACCAATATAGGTCAAATCATCGCCCACTTGATGTCGAAAGTCATCCATCCTTGTCTGGAATCCAGCCATGTCATTCTGGAACTGTTGCTGGGATGTCAACATCTGATTAACTAGACCCTGTAAAGGAGAAAGATCGAACGAGCCTTCCGGAGCTACAAATGAAGAAGATGCTCCTGCAGTAGAAGAGGTGGCCCGACGCTTAGGGCGTCGCGTAGCCTCGGGCTGCTGCTCAGGTGCATCAGCCATCTCCTCATCATCATCACTGGCCTCTTGATCATCCTCGTCATCGTCCCCTGGTCACCTTCATCATAAGCAATCAATTGGTAACGCTCATTCCGGTTCTTTCTCGGCCGAAGCAAACCAAAACGAGCCAGTTCAGTGAAGGTAAAAGCTTTCATCAGTTTCCAATTCAGATTAAAACCTACATTTGCCCGATCATCTTCCAGCTGAAAATGTTGAACAATTTTTGTGACAAAGTGGCCACAAACCAACCCCGAGTCCTTCACCCCCTTGGTTCCCATGTGCTTAGCAAGCACATACGGAGGACAAGCTGTCATCACATGATTCCCCTCGTGCAAAATCCTCATTAACCACAAATCCTCAACATACAGTTTGTCCGGGTGGTGTGTCCGCTGGACAAAAAAGTGAACAAGCATCTTATGAAGCAATCTCAACAGGGGTGATTTAATCGTGTTTGCCCCACAAACTGATTTCCAAGTCTTACCGCCAGAGATGCGAGTATAATAGTCTCGCGAATCCCCGATCCCTGAGGAAACCCAGTAGTGGTCCTAGCAGCATGCTTCAAAAGGTTACAGAAAAAGGATCATCTAGCATTTCCTGAGTATACATCCCGTGCACACCCCAAATTCAGCGATGGTCATATGCCTGTTTAAACCCCCACACCTAAAATGAATCACCTCACCTTCAAACACACTCTTTACGGAATCAATGTCATCAACAGAGATGGTAGAATAGAACTCCAAACACCATTCCTTATATACTTTCTCCCTAATACTAAAGATATCAAACCACATACTAAAATCTCGATCGATTCGATTCCCATCAGAATCGGTTCCCCCATGCTTAAGAGTAAAGAAATTATTGATCTCAGTCCTCACGTCTAAACTTCTCAGCATACTGCTTTCCATGAACTTAGGTTCAGTAATGTCCTTATTGTACAAGGTAGCCAATCGATTGGTACATTTATTCTTGTTCTCCGGAGTTAGATGTGGAAATCGAAGCCACGGATGGGCTGGAACGCCCATAGCGACAGCCGCGGGGGTAAGCTCAACAGTAGGTGTGGCGGGAGCTGCAGTTGCGGACGAAACACGAGAACCCCCTCGGCCGGAGCGGCTAGAAGTAGCGGCATCCTACACAAACAAGAAAACATCAAAACAATCAACCCCAAATATAACTTAAACGTATATGAAGTAAAATGAGGTCAGGTGATGAAACAGAGCAGCTGCGGCGCAGCCAAACTAGCTGCGGCGCAGCTTGGCGTTTCTGGATGATAGCTGCGGCGCAGCTCTTAGCTGCTGCGCAGCTTCGTGTTTCTGTTCGAGAGTTGCGGCGCAGCTTTAAGCTGCGGCGCAGCTTGGCCGTTTTGAAGTCTGAAACGACTAGATGCAAGCAACAGCTGAGGTGAACAACAAAGCCTCTCCACCAGAACAACAAAGCCTCTCCACATTCAAATCCTAATTTAAATTTTAGGGTTTATCTTCACTTAAAAGTAACAACCTTTTGAATCAAGCCCTAACTAGATTAACTAGCTCCATGAAGTTTCAACATCAAAGTACAACTAATTACTCTTTGTTCTTAATCTTCTCAACAGTAAATTTGCTATTTTTAAGAATCTAATAAAACTAATAATGCACAGAACATTATAGATTTAATGATTTAGAATTTTAAAAATAGGAGAGAAACAAAAACATACCTTCCCTGTTCTAGTCATGTTGCAAGATTAAAAGAACAAAAGAAATTGAAGTAGGAGGTTGGTGGGAGGTGGCTATGGCCGATCGAGAGAGAGGGAAAAGAAAAAGGAAACTCAGAGAATTAATATGTGTGTGAAGAAAAACATCCCCACAATCTTATTTATTGACTAAAAAAAGAAAAAAATTGACTGTGTTTGACTGACGGGCTGCGGCGCAGCTCTCCTAGCTGCTGCGCAGTTTTCAAACAGAACGGTTAAACTGCGGCGCAGCTTGATGGCTGCGGCGCAGTTTTCAAACAGAAAGGTTTAGCTGCGGCGCAGCTTGAGGACTGCGGCGCAGTTTTCTTTTCTCTCTTTTTTTTTTTTTTTTTTTTTTTTTTTTTTTTTTTTTTTTTTTTTTTAGATTTTCTGGTTTTCTCAAAACGACACAAGTTGTATGACAACAACATACCTGTCGAACAACTTAACAAAACTTTGGAAAGAAGAACAGCAGATGACAAAGAACCCCCCACACTTACCTTCGTTTATTCTTGAAACGACTTACCGAAAGGAGTGTCAGCGGACTCTACCTGTAAGTTCTTATTAAACACAATACCAACGATAAATAAACAAAATAACCACAAATAAGAGAACGAGAAGCACGGGTTGCCTCCCGCGAAGCGCTTAATTTATTTACGAGTCGCTAGCTAGACTCGACGTCCTTCTTCATTGCTTCATGTCGAAAAAGGGAAGCTCGTCAACGACGACTCCCACAATTTCTTCCTCCTCATGGTAAAACTTTAACCTGTGACCATTGACAATAAAAGAAGTGCCATCCGATTTAAACAATTCCACATAACCAGATGGATAGACATGTTTGATCACAAAGGGGCCGGTCCACCTAGATGTCAACTTGGGTTGCTTGAACTTGTACTTAGAAAGGAACAACAAAACCTTATCTCCTACTTTAAAATCCTTCGTTCTAAGCCTACGGTCATGCCACACTTTAGTTCGTTCCTTGTACAACAAGGAGTTATCATAAGCATACAACCTGAGTTCATCTAGTTCATTTAATTGCATAGATCTCAACTCACCAGCCTCGACTAGGTCCATGTTACAATTCTTGAGCGCCCAAAAGGCTTTATGCTCAATTTCGATAGGCAGATGACAAGTCTTGCCATAAAGCAACCGAAATGGGGTAGTCCCAATTGGTGTCTTGTAGGCGGTCCTAAATGCCCATAGAGCATCATCAAGCTTGGTGGACCAAGACTTCGGATTATCTCCTACGGTCTTCTCAAGAATTCTCTTTAGTGCCCGATTCGTGTTTTCCACTTGGCCACTCGTTTGCGGGTGGTATGAGGTTGAAAAACGGTGATTTACACCGTACCTCTTAAGCACCTTAGCGAGTTGGTGATTCGCGAAATGACTTCCGCGGTCACTGATTAAGGCCTTAGGCACACCAAACCTACAGAAAAGCTTTTTCAAGAAATGAATGACCACACGTGCATCATTCGTTGGCAAGGCTTTCGCCTCGGCCCACTTTGAAACATAATCAACGGCAACAAGGATATATAAATTCCTATTCGATGGGAGAAAAGGTCCCATAAAGTCTATGCCCCAAACATCAAAAACTTCACATACCTGAATAAAGTTTTGCGGCATTTCATCTCGTTTGGAAATATTACCTTGCCGTTGACACACATCACAAACCTCTACCAAGGTTTGTGCTTCCTTGAACACGGTAGGCCAAAAGAAACCAGCATCATAAACTTTCTTACCAGTGACGGATGCTCCATAGTGTCCCCCAGTTGGCCCATGGTGACAAGCATCGAGAATCTGGCGTGTCTCATTATCGGCTACACATCTCCTGATCATCCCATCTGCACAAACTTTAAACAAAAAAGGATTTTCCCAAAAGTAATGTTTGGCCTCGGTATGAAGTTTCCTCCGTTCTTGCTTTGACATTTCTTCCGGAATTACACCTGAACTGAGATAGTTAGCAATATCGGCGAACCAAGGACCTGTTTCAATCTTCATCAAAAACTCATCAGGAAAATCATCATTAATATCATGCTCTTGTAACTCCTCACGGTGAGGGTTTTCGAGCCTACTAAGATGGTCAGCTGCCACATTCTCTGCTCCCTTTTTGTCTTTAATTTCAATGTCGAATTCTTGCAAAAGCAAGACCCAACGAATCAAGCGAGGCTTAGCATCTTGTTTCGTGAACAAGTACCTAAGGGCAGAGTGGTCAGTGTAGACAATTGTCTTGTTAAGGACCAAGTAGGGACGGAATTTATCAAAAGCATACACCACAGCTAACAACTCTTTCTCAGTGACAGTGTAATTCTGTTGAGCTGGGTTCAAAGTCTTGCTAGCATACGAAATAGGGCGGAAGTGCTTATCCCCCCTTTGGCCTAAAACGGCCCCTAAGGCATAATCGCTAGCGTCACACATCAACTCGAATGGTAAGGACCAATCGGGTGGAGTCATAATGGGGGAATTGGTCAAACTTTCTTTAAGCAAGTTGAATGCATCAAGACAGTCTTTATCAAAAACAAACGGGACATCCTTCTCTAACAACTTAGTCATGGGTCTAGTGATTTTGGAGAAATCTTTAATAAACCTCCGGTAAAAACCGGCATGACCAAGGAAGCTTCTAACCGACTTAACATTTGTAGGTGGAGGTAATTTGCTTATTACATCAATTTTAGCTTTGTCTACCTCTAACCCTTCTCTAGAAACTTTATGTCCCAAAACAATACCCTCCTTGACCATGAAATGACATTTCTCCCAATTCAAAACCAAATGTGCCCGCTCACACCTTTCCAACATTTTGTCAAGACTCTTCAAACAATTTTCAAATGAACTACCAAACACAGAAAAATCATCCATAAAGACTTCCATGGAAGTTTCTAGCATATCCTGAAAGATTGCATTCATGCAACGTTGGAAAGTACCGGGTGCATTACAAAGACCGAAAGGCATCCTCCTATAGGCATAAGTGCCATAGGGACAAGTAAAGGTGGTCTTTTCTTGGTCTTTCGGGTCTATGGGTATTTGGAAATACCCAGAAAACCCGTCTAAAAAACAGAAATACTCGTTTCCGGCGAGCCGTTCGAGCATTTGGTCAATGAATGGTAAAGGGAAATGATCTTTGCGGGTCGCTTCATTCAATTTCCGATAATCGATGCATACCCTCCACCCCGTAACAGTTCTTGTGGGAATTAATTCATCTTTATCATTTACAACAACAGTCATCCCACCCTTTTTCGGTACACAGTGTACCGGACTTACCCATGAACTATCAGAAATGGGGAATATGATTCCCGCATCTAACAATTTCAAAACCTCTTTTTTAACAACATCCTTCATATTTGGATTCAATCTCCGTTGTCTTTGCACAACAGGTTTAACATCATCGACAAAGTTAATTGTGTGCTTACAAAATTCTGGACTTATACCCGGGATGTCGGAAATCTTCCATGCAAAGGCCTTTTTATGGGCCTTCAACACAGTAATAAGTCTAGATTTTTCATCCTCCATCAAAGAAGATGAGATAACAACCGGAAGAAGAGACGTACCTTCCAAATATGCATACTCCAAGTGATCCGGAAGTTGCTTAAGTTCCAAATCGGTGGGAGGACTTTCAACCGATGTAGGAACTCGGATACTTTCACCATTGTTGATTTCTTCGAAAGGTTCATCCTCCCGTGGAGTTTCATCAACATCAAGAGCCATGATTTCCTGCATCATTTCTTCTACCCACTCATGCTCTTCTTCACTACAAGCTAACACTGCTTGTCCATCTTCCATATCTAAGTAGTCCATAAGCTCCTTCTCCAAAGCATCTTTCTCTTCAACCACATCGACCCTGAAACACGATTCATCACAAGAGTAAGGGTGCCTAAGAGCTTTATCAACATTAAACATAACCCGGTCATTACCGACACCTAAGGAAATTTCCTTAGCTTTGACTCGGATGATGGCATCCGCGGTCATGAGGAATGGTCGGCCCAAAATTAGAGGCACATTGATGTCCGCCTCCATTTCCAAAATAACAAAATCCACCGGGAATATCAAATGACCCACCTTAATCTGCAAATTTTCCGCTATCCCCATGGGATATTGGAAAGATCTATCCGCGAGCCTAATGCTCATACGGGTTGGGGTCAATGCACCCAGAGACAACTTTTTATAAACTGAATAAGGCATTAGATTTATGCTGGCCCCAAGATCGGCCAATGCCTTGTATAACTCAAGACCAAAAGAACAAGAAATAAGAAAACTCCCTGGATCATCAAGCTTAGGAGGTATCTCGTTCTTTATTATTGCTGAAACTTCGGCACTCATGACTGCCGTCTTATCTTCTTGAAGTTTCTTCCTATCCGAAATGAGATCTTTGAGAAACTTTGCATAGTTGGGCATACCTGCAAGGAGATCAACTAATGGAACAGTAATGTTAACATTCTGAATCAGATCAACGAACTTCTTGAAGTTCGCCTTTATCTTCCCTTGCTTCAACCGTTGAGGATAAGGCACCTTCGGTTTGTAAGGCTTCACGGGAGGTGCCTCATCAGTAGGTTTCTCGGCTTTCTTAGATGGAATGGCCGGGATTGGCTCCATCTCGATCTCTTCATCAACTGCAACTTCTGGTTCAATCTGCACGAGAGGAGTAACAACATTAGGTGAAACATTTGCAGAGTTATAAGAGTTACCTGCTCTCGTCGTGATTGCGTTGACTTGCTCATTTCTTGCATTCGGATGGTTGTACTTAGCTCCAGATCCTTGGCTGTTTTGTTGAGGTTTCGGGTTCTGCTGAGTGTTGCTCGGTAGGGTACCGGGCTGCCTGCTTGAGTTTCCTAGCCTTTCCAACCTAGCTTCAATATCCTGAAACGTTGCTTGAGTACTCTTCGAACTTTGCTCAAGCTTACTCGCCAACCCATCCAACCTAGTAGTCATAGCATCCCATTGAGAGGACATCTTCTCACTGGTAGCTTTCTGAGCGCCTACCAAATCTTTCATGATGTCTCTCAATTCCGAATTCGCATTTTGTTGACTGTTGAACCTACTAAACCTGCTTCCAACAAAACCAGAATTATTAGCATTAAAATTGGACGAAGGATAAGAAGTACCTGATGACCGATTTTGGTAACCGGTACCCTGATTGAAGTTCCCTTGCTGATTTTGGACATAGTTAACTTCCTGAGCTGGCTTATCCGGACAATCTTCTGAATAATGCATGTCCCCACAGTAGTCACACCCATCAGCAATCACCTTGACATCCCTTTCAATGCTTTTGAATCTCACGTCTTGGTTGTCAAACCTCTCGTTCATCTGCTTCGTGAGGGCTTTGACTTCAGCAACCAAGCTTGATTCTTCACTACTCTCCAACTTTGCTACAGTCTTTCCACTAGTTCTCTTACTTACAACCTCATCACGATCGGAGAACTCTTTGGCCATATCATCTAAAATTTTGTATCCTTCAGCTGGGGTGACATTGTTCAAACTACCTCCAAATGCCCCGGCTAATTCCCTTCTAGTTCTCTTTAATAACCCATCATAGAAAATTTCAACCACTGCTTCCGTGTTCAAATTGTTTCCTGGGCAATTCCTGATCATCTCCTTATATCGTTTCCAGGCATCCACTACATCTTCCCCTGGATCTTGAGTGAATGATCGGATCTTATTCTCCAACTGTCTCTGAGTCCTTATAGAGTAGAACTCATCAATGAACCCAACACGAAGCTCGTCCCATGTGGTATACAGATCATCTGGCTGCTCTTTTAACCATGCTTTAGCTCCTCCACATAAAGTGAGTGGAAAAAGCTCAAGCTTCACATTGTCATCTTGGTTCGCGCCATAGTGATAGAACCTACAAATCTTCTCGAACCTTTCCAAATGCCCATACGGATCATTATGCGTCACCCCATCGAACTTCTCCTCCTCCACACTTTTCAAATGACTTCCTTTAATAGAAAAGTTTACTCCGGTGGTTGGAAGGCGAATAGGGGTGCCCCTATTTGTGGGGACATTTCTCCTACGGTCACCGTAAAGACGGTTATTGGGGTTTTCCGGCTCTCTATCACCCATTCTCCTGGCTCTGACTGGTTGAGTTGGCTGAGGATTTTCTTTAAGAATCTCGGTTAAATCCTGATGCTCAGTTTTATCCTGATTATCTTCTTCCCTTGAACTATCACCAGTTTTGAACAAACTACTACCTTCGGAGAATTTAGGACTTAAGTGCACCCCGGACGTTGAGCCTTCCTTTGAGTAATATTTATCCAAGTCTACGTCCGGGTGGTCACGGTTTTCGGTGTTTGAAGGCTCCGTGTTGTTTAATCTGATTAAGCGTCGTCTGGCTTTCCCTGGATTAGATTGAGGACTAAGCAAAGGTCTACCAGAGGTTCTTGTGTTCATCAACTACAAAGCATCTGCACAAACACCACAAGGAAACGTTAACCGCACCAGAAACTAACAAAATGAAACTGAAACAAAAAGAAAATAAAATCTAACTATGAAAAACAATTAACTTCCTCACAATTGAATTGCAAGGGAGGATCGAATCACAAAACTAACAATTACTTAAATTAAGTCCCCGGCAGCGGCGCCAAAAACTTGATGTGCGAAATCTAGCTTTAAATTTATAACACGATTTACCGATTAATTCTGATTACTACACACTCACAGGCAGTGTACCTGATCGTATGCAGTATAGTGAATAACTGGTAAGCCGAGATCGTTCGCAAGGACTTAAACAAGCATTTGTAAAGACGTTCAATGATTCAAGTAAAATGGGGGGTTTTCGTGGCCGAATTGCCACGATGCAAATAGTCAGTTGGAAATTAGTAATCCCACAGGATTAATCGAAAAAGAGTTTATAGTTTATAACAAAAATTTAAAAGTCACCCATCTTGATTTCGCTCAACAGAATGTTAGGATTGCACATTTGATGAAGTTCAAATTCAATTTAGTGATTTAATGACCGAGACTCAAATTAATCGTTAACTCCGTACCCGTTAAGTTAACTACTTATTCGACTCTCTTATATAAACTAGGTTCGTTATTAAGACCGGTACCCCACGACGCCTTTTATAATTTCCCTAGTTAAACAATTGTTTTGATCATTTCAGATAACAATTTTGCCTAATCGATTGTACCCAACCGTCAATCCGTCAATTCTTATCAAATATTCACTGCCCCCTACCGTACCCGTCATAGAACCAATTGCTTCTAGCAAAACAATCAAAATAACTTGTACCCAAATCCTAGTCGTCACTAAGAAACAAGCACAAATTATCCGCAATCAATAATTGAATAACAAAGAATTAATAGATTAAGTTCACGACAAAATGTTAAATCAAATCACTTGAATTAATAAATATTGTGCAATCCCCACATAATGTCTCACTCCATCAAGATGAATGAAAAGGTGATTAGCCACTCATATTGAAATACAAATAACAAAACAAAATGAAGGAATTCATCGTTACCTAGTACAAAGGATTGAACGGAAATAACGAGGATAATCCAATTGTAATATCAATCTTCAAAAATGAGAAATCTGATCAAAAGTCTCCTAAAAATGTACTTGAAACGGCTGGAAAACATAACATAGGGTTTTGGGGTGAAAAACAAGCTATTTATATGTTTCCCAAAAATAGTTGTGCAGGTGTCGACATAAGCTGCTGCGCAGCTTATAAGCTGCTGCGCAGCTCCCCTCTGACCGCGGTTGACCGTTTGACTTTCATTGACTTCGCTGGAAATTCACTAGGCAAGCTGCTGCGCAGCTTACTAAGCTGCTGCGCAGCTTGAGTCCACTGTTCTACAACTGCTGCGCAGCTTTTAAGCTGCTGCGCAGCTTGAGCTTTCTGTTTTGTAGCTGCTGCGCAGCTTTTAAGCTGCTGCGCAGCTCTCCTAGCTCCAGATTTGACTTTCGTTGACTTTTACCAAACTTCATCCAAACGACCCGGAAATCATCCGTAACCACTTATTTCACCCCAAGAATGTCGTTTTCTTCCAAAATACGCTCAAGTATCTGCTACTAACCTGAAACACTAACAGATACCATAAACGCAACAAATGTATATAAAACGACTCATTAAACATGCTAACTTAACTATATAAACCGTAGGAAATGGGTATAAAATACGACATATCACATACCCAGTTCACTAATGAGATGTTTAAAAGTTTTCTCATCAAGAGGTTTTATAAAAAACATCAGCTAACTGTTTATCAGTGGGGGATGAAATGTATTTCAATGTCTTCTTTCATAACATGATCACGAATGAAGTGATACTTGATGTCAATATGCTTTGTCTTTGAGTACATCACTGGGTTGTGAGATATAGCAATTGCACTGGTGTTGTCACAAAAAATTGGGGTTCTTGTGTATTTCATACCATAATCAAGTAACTGGTTTTTGATCCAGAGAATCTGGACACAGCAACTGGCCGCAGAAATGTATTCTGCCTCACTAGTGGACATTGAGACCGAAGTCTGCTTCTTACTGGTCCAACTCACCAGCTTTCCCCCCAAGAAGTGACAACCACCAGTTGTGGATTTTCTATCAATCTTACAACCTGCATGATCTGAATCTGAATAACCCATTAGATCTAACCCTGAGCCTTTAGGATACCAAAGACCAAGGCTAGGGCACCCTTTCAGGTACCTGAAAATGCGTTTAACAGCATGCAAATGTGATTCTTTTGGATTAGCCTGAAATCTGGCACATAGACATGTTACAAACATTATATCTGGTCGACTGGCAGTTAAATACATCAGTGAACCAACCATTCCACGATATTCCTTTTGGTCCACTGGTTTACCATTTGGGTCAGAGTCCAAATTTAATGGAGCTGAAATAGGTGTGGTTTTTGATGGGATAGAATCATATTTGTATTTTCTTAACAAATCTCTGACATATTTTTCTTGGTTAATAAAAATACCATCCATGGTTTGTTTAATTTGTAAACCTAAGAAAAATGTTAATTCACCCATTAAACTCATCTCATATTCTTGAGACATCATTTTTGAAAACCTTTTACACATTCCATCATCAGTTGACCCAAATATAATGTCATCAACATAAATTTGTACCAGTAAGATATTACCTTTTTCTTTCAAGATAAACAGGGTATTATCTATTGCAGCTCTTTGAAAACCATTATTGAGAAGATGTTTAGTTAGAGTGTCATACCAGGCTCTTGGGGCTTGACGAAGACCATACAAAGCTTTGTTTAGTCTATATACCCAGTGAGGATGCTTTTCGTTCACGAAACCTGGAGTCTTCTTAACATACACTTCTTCTTCCAACTTGACATTCAGGAACGCACTTTTGACATCCATCTGGAAGACTTTGAATTGCAAATGAGCAGCATAAGCCAAGAAAATTCTAATGGCTTCAAGTCTTGCAACTGGAGCAAAAGTTTCATCGAAATCAACACCTTCTGCTTGACAATAACCCTTGGCAACCAATCTTGCTTTGTTCCTGACAACATTGCCATCTTCATCCATCTTGTTTTGGTAGACCCACCTCGTTCCAATGGGTTCTTTCTTTAACCCTGGAGGACAAGGAACAAGTTCCCAAACATTGTTCCTTTCGAACTGGTTGAGTTCTTCTTGCATAGCCTTAACCCAGCTTGGATCTGCCAAAGCCTCGTCAATCTTCTTCGGTTCAATCAGTGATAAGAAGGTGACGTTCAAGCATTGTTCACTTGTGGCTCTTCTAGTCTGAACCCCACTATCTGGATTTCCAATAATTTTCTCAATGGGATGAGCAACTTTCCATTTAGTGTATTGAGTAGGTTGATTTAGCACAACATCAGTGCAAGACACCTGACGATCTTCAACAGTTGTGGCAACTGGAGAAGGATCAGCCTAAACTACTTCAACTTCTTCATCAGTGTCAACTGGCGTGTTGACATGATTATCTTCAAATAAAGGCATATTTTGAGAAATTGGAGAAGTCTGAACTGGTTCTGACATTGTTGTGGCACGAACATCTGATCCAATCACCAGTTTCTGTGGTACATTGAAACTGATGGAGGGATAGAATGAAGTGTCACTGGAGCTTTTCTTTAGTAAAACTGGTTCCAAGTCCTGATGACTGGAAACATCTCTTGGTGTATTGACTGATTGATGAACTTGATCAGATACACCAAAATCAACTGGGACAACTGGAGATAAATCAAGGCTTGGTCTTTTATTGATTGCTTCATTAGATTCATCGAATGTGACATGAATTGTCTCATGTACCTTTTGGAGTCTATAATTATAAACTCTATAGGATTTTCTAATATCTGAATACCCCACGAAAACACCCTCATCAGCCTTTGCATCAAACTTTCCTAACTACTAGAATCATTTAAGATAAAAACTGGACAACCAAATACATGAAAATATCCAATATTTGGTTTGCGATTCCTGAGGACTTCATAGGCAGTCTTCCTATGTCTCTTGACATATACTGACCGGTTTTGGGTATGGCAAGCAGTTGCCACAGCTTCAGCCAAAAAATATGTGGGAAGACCTGATTCAGATAACATACTTCTGGCAGCTTCAATTAATGTGCGATTCTTTCTTTCAACCACACCGTTTTGCTCTGGAGAACGAGCTGATGAGAAGTTTTGAGAAATGCCAGTGTCAGTGCAAAATGATTCCAATTCTTTGTTGATGAATTCAGTTCCATTATCACTTCGCAACTGACAAACTTTCTTGGTATACTTGAGCTCAATTTGCTTGATGAGACAGATGATTTCACCAGGTGCATCAATTTTTGATCTGATAAATACCACCCAACAATACCTGGTGTTTTCATCAACAACAACTAAAGTGTATCTTTTACCAGCTTTAGTTTGAACATTCACTGGACCAAAAAGATCCATATGAAGCATGTGAAGAGGTTCAGTGATACTGAAGTTTTGTCTGGTCTTGAAACTGGCTCTTTTCTTCTTGCCCATCTCACACCCTGGACATGGCTTCTCCTTTTTAAAGGAAATTAAAGGTATCCCATCCACCAGTTGTTTTCTTGACAACTTATTGATATTTTTGAAATTGAGGTGGGATAACCTTTTATGCCACAGCCAGTTGGTGTCCTCATCTGCCTTAGCAAAGAAACAATGCTCTTTTGGAGCTGGTTCCATGTCCATTATGTACACATTCTCTTTCCTTGGTGCAATCATTACCACTTTCCAATCCTTGTTAAATATGGTGCCTTGAGCAATATCGAACAGAACCTTATATCCATCATCACAAAGCTGACTGACACTTATCAGGTTATATTTCAAACCATTAACAAATGCAACTTTTGTGAACTGGACCTGCCCATTGTCAACTACACCATATCCTTCAGTTTTCCCACTTCCATCATTACCAAATGTCACTGCCGGTCCATCTTGGACAGTGAACTCTTCCAGCAGGGGCTTACATCCGGTCATAGTCCAGCCAGCAGCGCTGTACAGATACCAGATATTCTTCTTTCGATCGCCCTGCACACCCAAGTAGATAATTAGTTATTTTTGTGAACCCATCTTTTCTTGATGGGTCCACCAGACTTCTCAGTCTCAGCAGATTTACTTGGGTTGGAACTGGAGGCTGGAACTGGAGGATTATTTCCAGCTTCAGGAGTAAAAACAATTGTTTTGATGGGAACAACAAAATCCTCCTTTTTTATTCCAGATTTTGCTCCTTTTTGAGCAGATTGATTTTGTTTCTGCTTTTGCTTCAATGGAGGAGTTTTAACAACTTGTTTTTCAACTGAAGAAGATGAAGCTCCTTCCAGATTTTTTATTCTGGCAGTACACCTTTGTACTTGCCTTGACAAATTTTGGATTTGACTCTCCAGTTTAATCAAAAAGTTGTTTTCTTCAGGCTGCTGGACCTTGGACTTGGGTTCAGCAAAATTTTGAGTCTTTGGAGTTTTAGGCTCTTTGGACTTTTGAGGAAAAGGATTATCACCAGTTTCCCTTTTAACTGGAGCTTTAGCCTTCTTGGCTCCAGTTTTGACCTCAACAGGGGTGGTCTCAATGAATTCAGATTTGGCAGGGTTAGAGGAGTCATAAGGAGTCTTAAATCTAACTGATTCTGGCATCTGGTGAATTGTGGGTATAACAGCTGCCATCTGAAGATCACCAGATTTCTAGGCAGTTTTTTGAGCATCAATGGTTTTTGAAAAAGCGTCATAATTTTTACCAGATGCTTGTACCCAAGAATTGATAACCATGTGTTCTTTTTCAAGATCAAATTTTAGTTTTTGGTTATCTCTTTCCAATGCCTCATTTTTCAAATCTGACTCTTTGAGAGCCAACTGGACACTTTGCAAATCATTAATTTGACCTTTCAAGTTGTTAAACTCAATTAAAACAGTTTCCAAGTATCTTTCACAGTCAGTTCTCATAGTTTCAACAAATAACAGGTCATCATTTGATGATTCAACAATACCCAGTTTTAGTTCTGTATCTAATTCAACATCATAATCTCTTACCTTCTTTAAAATGATGTCCACCCATCTTCCAGAAACAACATCATTTTTCACCACTAGTTGTTGATTTTCTAATGCCATGAAACACACATCTCTAATCTCTTCTTCATCATCAGATGAATCATCAGAGAGTTCCCATTTCCCTTCAGTTTGAGCCATCTCTAATCTTTTCTTTCTCTTTTTCTTGTTCAAGAGACATGAGAGCGATTTGGGCCTTAAGTTTCTTGTATTTGGCCTTATAATCATCAGATTTAACAAAATTTGGGACAACAGGACCAGTTTCGTTGTTCATCTGACTAGATCTGCATTCCTTCATGAAATGACCTTTCTTACCACATTTGTAGCAGATAAGATTGGCCTTTTCCGGAGAATTTGAACTGGAGGCATTATTGGACCCATTAAATCGATTAGATTTATGCTTGAACCTATTAAAGGTTTTAGCAATCATGGCTACCAGATCATCATCGTCAGTTTCCTCACAACCATTACTTAGATTTGTGGTTAGGCTAGAGTTCAGTAAGTTGTTTAACATCTCATTCATAGAATGTAACTGGACATTCTCAGCAGACATTAAAGCAGCACAAGGTTGCCCAGTAAGGTTGGCAACCTTGGAACTCTGAGCATGGTTTAAAGCATCTTGCTCAGTCAATATTCTTGCAGCATCATTATCTTCAGTGAATCTGAAGGCTCCATAAAGGGAAGCAAGAGTATGGCTGTGCAAGGTCTTACCTTATCTTAAGACAAGAACCATGTGTGCCCATTTGGATGGCAAGACATCGCAGAATTTGTCAAGAAGAATATCCTTATCCTTCTCCACTCCCAAGCCTCTAAGTTGATTAATTAGGCCAGTAAATCTGGTGTAAGTACCAGTTAAACTTTCATTGGGAAGAGCAAAGAAGGATTCATACTTCTTGTTAAGAACAACCTTTCTGGTGACAATGGTGTCATTTCCTCCTTCAAACTGGAGAACTAATTCATCCCACATAGATTTAGCACTGGGAAACAGCACAAGTGTTGGAATTAGTTCCTCGGGAACAACAGCAAGGATCATGTTTTTCAGTCTGGTATCAAGATCAACCAGTCTGCAATCCTCGTCTGACCAATGTTCCTCAGACTTTTCCCTGGTACCTCTTCTCCCAGTAGGGTCAAGAAGAAGGCTAACACCACTGGACATGGGTATATATGGTCCATCCTTAAGGATTTTCAACATATACTTCTCTATCCCACCAAAATGCAAGAGCATTCTAGCTTTCCATGTACCAAAGGTCTCACCATTCCCATCGAATTTGGGAACTGGAGTGTTGGAGTAATGTACATGGACGTGGCTTGCTCCAGGAGTAGGAGGAGGAGGAGGAGGGTTAGTATTTAAACGAGTTGTAACATTAGGATTAGATTCATTTTGACCAGAACCATTCTCACCTGCAGCAGCAATCGAAGCAGACCTAGGTTATAGAATTGAAACAATTCAACCTGTCTGCTCTGATACCACTTGTAAGTCCCAACTATTACTAGATGGGTGCTGAAGACACCTCTATGTCAATGGTGAGTGTAATTTGCAACACAATCACTTAATCTGGACGTGACCAGTTTAGAGTGGTTGTGTACCAGGTAATCTGGAGGTTTACTTATTAAAGTGACAAAGTAAATAAGTAAATGCAATAGATATAAGTGACAAGTATTTATATCGATGAGACAATATGTATTTTTCAAATGTATTTTATTTATTGATTGTTAAATAAAATACAAGGTTGTTACGGAACCAAGATAATACAAAGATGTAAATATCCTAACAACCTATGAAATACAATTGATCTATACTTGGAAATTCTCCTAACAATCGAAACACTTAAAGTTGTGAAATGTTCCTTTTTGCGATTGAGAGAATATTGCACAAGTTCACCAATATTGCAGAATGTATGTGTTTGCAAAGTTGTTGAAATGCTTGGGCAAGGACCTCTATTTATAGTCGAAGTATGAGCATCGGGATCTCAACTTCGAAGTACAAATATGGTTGACAGCACACAAAAGTATTAGTAAATAATCCTTTGTGTGTGCTAAATAAAGTAAGACAAAAGGTTACTTTATTCAACCACTCTACATCTTGCACTTTTATCCACAGACAAGATTATTGTCCGGTTAAAAGGATGTAGTGTAAAAGGTCCTCCTCGTGATCAGTGTAAAGCTTTGTAAAGGCATTTACACTGAAGGATCTCCAGTTGATTGATCTGGTGAAATGTCAATTGGGCTTCGCTGCCATTGCCATTTCCTTTCTTCCACTTGTTGTCTTCGACTTCAACTGGAAGGTCTTCAGATTTAAGTCTTCAGATCTCAACTGGAGGAAGTCATCAGTTGCTTAAACTGTACAATGCAACTGGACTTCTAATATTTCGGGCAATTCTTCATGCTCTCCAGATGCAGCTGGAGAGCTCCAGTTTATAGCCTAAACTGGACCTAACAGAACGTAATATGCAAATTAAATAAAAACGTTACTATAAAAATCACTAGCCTAAAGGTATTTGAACGTGCATGATAGATACCAAAAGTGTTTCTTCAAAGATTAGATATATACGATTTTATGATACGTGTGATATTCTTACTTATGATGACGATGATGAAATCGAACGGAATGAAGAAAAAAGAAAGTACGAGTATATGCATAAGAGAAAACATCATGTTTGTACAAAAGTAGCATAATTTGTTTTTTGAAATTTGAATTTAATTCAAAAACTAACTTGAATATTACAAGTTGATTTACATAAAATACAACTAGCTAATATAGCATATCATATACATCTTTCCTTTTTCTTTTTCTAATTTACCCTTGTAATTTTTATCTTTCAACATTTGACCTCCTAAATATTTTACTACCATTTTATTGATAACAAGGTTTATCATTTCATATTTTTACTACACAAATTTTACAAAATTACGTTTTTACTCTTGAAAATTTTTGTCCATTTCTTTGGTTTCTTCCTCATTTTCGAACTTTATAACTTTACGATTCTCACCCTTATTTCTCCTTAACATTTGGTTTATTATCTTTTACTCCCCCTTTTAATAGACGTATACGAGTATTTTTTTTCCGTTTAATTTGTTTGCTTTTTTTTTTCTAATTTACCCTTATAATTTATATCTTTCAACATTTGACCTCCTTCAATATTTTACTGCCATTTTATTAATAACAAACTTTAACATTTCATGTTTTTACCATACAAATTTAACATATTTACGATTTTACTCTTGAAAATTTTTGTCCGTTTGTTTGGTTTCTTCCTCACCTTCGAACTTTATAACTTTACGATTCTCGCCCTTATTTCTCCTTAACATTTGGTTTATTATTCTTTACTCCGCCTTCTAATATACGTATACGAGTATTATTTTTCTTTCCATTTTATTTTTTTGCTTTTCTTTCTCATCTAAAATTTTATATTTCATCATTGTTGTAAGAGTATCATTAAATGAATGAATATAGTTGTTATTATTTTTATTGATATATCTTATATTTATTATTGTTGTATGTTCAGTTACCTTTTTAAAATCTGAGTTTGAAGATATTTTTATATGGTCTAAGATGTATTTATATTGTATCACATTGAGACCTTATATATATTATATTCCTACATCCATATGTGCCATGTTTGTTGAACTGTTTTATCTTCCCTAAAAGTCTAGCCTTCCTAGCTACCCAGTTATGTAATGATCCTATCTTCTAAATTCTAGCTAGCCATCTTATATTTGCTATACAAAGTTTTAACAATTCACTTTATAGTATTTAATTCATATTCAATAACAATTATAAGTTCTACTGTTTGTTTATATTTTTATCATGTTTATATATAAAATTTTGTCATATAAAAAGCGTGTTTTACAACAACGCATGAATAAATTCACTAGTTTAAAACTAATTATCTCCCAATAATCCTAAACCAGCCACCTAAAATACTTTCTAAAAAAACCACAACTACCATAAATGAAAAGCTTAAATGATTTTGGGCCTTACATTACTTTCACATTTTGCTTCCCTAAATTAACTACTTTGTTTAGCTTTATATGTTAATATTAAATTATCTAACATGTCTAAGAGATATTGCTTTAATACTTTATAATCTTTATTAAATGACATTTTAGTTATTGTAAGATATTGTTATCATATATAGTTAAAAAATCATGTATTCGACATGAAAATTGAATTGGAGGCATAATTTAGTTAATCCACATAAAATGGAACCCGTATACAAAACATACCAAAATATTCGAAATGATTCATAAGTTCGATAACTATATATGTAATTGATAGAAAATAATGTGTTAACGTTTCATCACCTTCAATATTTTATTTGGAAGACGTCTAACAATCTGGAATTAATAAAAGAATTTAAGACATAAAATGTCAATGTATTTTTTAAAGAACTATATGGGTTGTTGTTAAGGTGATTTTTATCATAAAATTTAAGATGGATTTGATATACAAAATACAATTTTGTATGCATGTTATGGGTGGAGTAGTCATTTTCTTTTCTCATTTGTAAATGTACATAGATAACATTTTATTGACTTAGGTTACCATCAATGATTGAAAATTTATTTATATAAAGATAGTACGTTTATTACCACCAATCCACCATCAACATTTTCTGTGATATTTGAATTTACAGAGTTATTGAAAGGCAGGGTTATTAAAAGGTTGAACAATATCCAAAAGTTGGTAAACGTATGTAAAACGCATTAAAATGTTCACGATCAAGTTTTAACAATATGTAAAAGTTTGATGATTATTAAAAATATATGATGCATAACAAGAAACAAATTCGATACATTTTTAAATAAATAAAAATTGTAATTTTCATTATGAACTACCAATTCCGCCATCTCTTTTCTTGGGTTATATAATATCGGAAAATGATAAATCCTCTTAAAGATTAACCTAAAAATCCTCCTAAAACTATAAGAATGTGACATGTGGTATCCATTAATTCTCTTTCTTAATCTTGTTATCTGATTTTTCTACTTGTCACCATCTTATGGTTAGGAGGGTTATTAGGCTATTTAGTTAGGATGATTAATCATTTCCCATATCAAAAATAAGATAAAATGCATCCTGGACAAGTAGCTAATTAGTGATGTATTATGAGTGTTGTATGTAAATAATTGTTGAAAAGGATATATTATTACATTAAAAAAGAATCCATTAGTCCCATTTTTTACCACAGTAACTATATCTAAAATCAAACTCAATCCAACATTTTCTAATATAAAGTAAAACTAAGAAAATAAAAAAACCAAATCAGATCATTAAACTCCTTAAAAAAAACTTAAAACCATCGTTTTCATGTCTTTATATTTTTATTTCGAAAGCATATCTACTGAATGTTTATATACCATCGCTACAAAAGCTTTATTAATATAACAAATGCTATTGCAAAAATGTACAAACCATAAGAAACAAATATTGCATTTAACTCTAATAACAAATGTCATATTATTATTATTTTTATTTTTTTAACAGCGAGTTAGTAGTTAGTACTTAGCATTCGAGACACCACAGAAATATCCAAATGGACAGTATGAAGCTCGAACCACGTGTGTGTGAGATGAAATGTCATATCATATTATTAATTGATTCATATTGTAGTTTGAATTTAATAAAAAAAAATTAACGACACAAAAACTCTCAATATCTTTGGAATTAATGTGTTTAGGCCAAGTTTAAATCCTTTTAATGCTATTAAGGGTTTCTCCAATGTCTTAGATAAGTATAAAATTACAAATACCTCTCCTCAAATGTTTTTGGCAAGATTTAAACTCTTGCCCTTAAGATAAAAACCCATTTAAAGAAAATACTCTGACCATGGATCAACACCCCAATGATACAAATTTTAAATTATAAATTTTAATTTTATACATATACAAAGTTGATTAATATATATTTTGAAAATCTTATTATTACTCTAATAAAGATGTTTATTCAGTGTTTAATTTTACATTGTGATCATACAAAGATATAACAAACCTATTCTACGAACCTTTTCAATAGAAAACTCATTTTTTGTATAATATATAATACCAATTATATTTCAACATGTCTTATGTATAATGATTAATTATAATATTATAAAAATTTAATAAGTTTATCTCGCGTATTACGTGGGAAAATAATCTAGTTTAATATATAAACCACACTACAATGATCATAATTAGTAAAATTATGCATAAACATCAGGGGAAAGCGCCCATGTGATGCACGTATTCATAATAGCATTCTCCTTTCATGTTTGTAGAGATCTTGGTGTAAACATTAAAAGGAAGTATTCGTGCACATTTGTCGGGTTTGACTCGAACTCGAACTAACCAGGAAGCGAATCGGGTTTGGTCAATATAAACGAATTTAGGTTTAACCAATACCCGAACTGGTTGTAACCCGTTTTTTCAACTAAAATACTCTATCTACCCAACTGATTTAGGATCCGGTAGTAACTACATCGATTTTCTGAAAAAAGTTAATTTTTTTGTCAAATTCGACATTTGGCCATATAATTGCTAACAGTTCAACACTTACCCCTTTTATACCTCCAATATGGTATTATGTAGTGAATTGATTTTTAAAAAAAGACACCTGTAATTACATTTCACTAGAGTTAAAAAAACTAAATTCATTTTTTTTCATCGTAATTCGATTTTTGGCTACATAATTGCTAATGATTAAATAGTTGGCCCTAAATTTTACTTTATTCTTCGTCATAATTTGTTTTTTAGCCTGATTCAACTCTTGGACCTAACATACCTCCCAAATGGTATTATGTAATAAATTGAAAAATTAAAAAAACACTAGTTGCTTATTCCACACTTAAAAATTTATTAAAATTCAATTTTATTTTGTCGTAATCTAATTTTTGGTTGCATTGTCCCTAATATACCTCCTATAGTATAATAATACCTTATAAGAAAAAAAAAATTTCATTTGACATTTAACTTTTGAAATACCCCAATAAGTTTGTCTTTCACTTTATAAAGAAATATCATACCATAATACTCCTTCCGTCTTATTTTAGTTATCATGTTGACTAACTTTGACCGTAAATAACTTTATTTGTACAATATAGTAGTTTATGAAATTTATATGAACGAAAAATACATTAAAAACCCAATTCATTCATATATTTTATATCAAGTGTTAGATGACACAAAAAAGTTATTTACGGTCAAAGTTAGTCAACATGACAATTAAAATGGGACGGGGGAGTATCTATTTTCACCAGTGTTTATTTTCATTAATATACTATATCTTTTTTACTTCAACTACCTTTGCATTAATAAACACGCATCATTAACGTCACCATCACCCGTCGTCGCCGCTCTGTCGTCGCATTGCGCGAGTATCCCTCTCGTATGATATTATGTAATGAATTGACAAAAAAACAACTCCAAATAATTGCATATACAACACTTAAAAATACTTCAAATCACAAAATTTTACTCTTTTTTTTTTTGAAGGCTCTATTTAAAGTTATTAGCAGCAATAAAATGCAAAAAGAAAAAAGCCCAGATGTTTAGACCAACACGCATGATCATCCAGTCTATATATGTTGAACGGCAATTTGTTGCAAATGTTGGGTGCTACTACCGGATACTTGAGTTACTGCTCGTAACTACCAAATTGCTTCTTTGAGTCATTTAATTGTGATAAACTTACAGCAAATTGCTTCTTTGAGTCATTTAATTGTTATCGACAGATGTGAAAGAAACAATATTATAATAACCTAACATCATATGATCTTCTTATCATTACTATACGTTCTGCTTTGAGTATTAGGCCAGCCCAAATTGGGGTGTTTATAATTACTAAATTCACAAGGGTGTTTTAGCAAAATACAAACGAGGCAAAAGCCTTTAGTTATATATCTTTCGCATTTGTATATGTTGGTTAATCTCTTATTTCTTTGCATTTTTTAGCTAAAGATGAGTTAAAACAAATTAAGGATGGCTTAAAATTACAATCAAGTAATATAGTGATGTTTAAATGTTTAATTGACAAAATTTAGTGGAGAAACAAATAAATTAAAAGTGCCTTCTGTTGTTGACGTTCGAGTGGGTCGAGATGCACTCTAACATATTAATATGGGCTAATACTTATTCTTTTGTTAGGCCGATTTACAAGCCCAATCCATGGGCTTTTTCTTCTCCCTTTCATGTTGGACACTTGGACGTGCTCATGGCAAGCACAAAGCGATAGATACTAGCAGATGCGAATGTATCTTGACTTCTTGAGAAGAGAAAACTGCAAGTATTAAACAATATATTAAAGCCGAAAATAAAGCAATATACAACTTCTAGTAATGTCTAATGAGTCGCTTGATCATAGAAAAGAAGGTCTAAAAACAGTGTCATTCTAATTTTTCTAGATGAAGTAGAAATACAAAATATACTAGCCAATTCATATTCCTAAAACTTTTACTTATTAATAGAATCCTACTACTACCGTACTACCGTATGAACCTACTGACTTTATATTCCTAAACTAATATAATTTACTGCTAGCCTAACCAAGCACCCGAAAATAAACAAATTTAGAACTCACCAATGACACTTTTCAAGTGGTAGATGAACCATCCACCGACCATAACGCCATTTTGATAAAATTAAATATACCACTAGCTAGTCTTTAATTATTACTGTACTAGCTAAGAAACATAATACGAGTAACTATCTAGATATAAAGAAGGTAATATTTAGACGACCACATCTCTAATCAATGTTTAAGAGATTGTTTGCAAATAAACCTTGCAGAATAACCTTAGGTGGTTTATTTTAACCGATCATAACCTAGCTAACAAGATTATAATTTCAAAATTTTCAAGTTTACATGCATTATACATTATATGTTTTGTTGTAAAACTCGACTTGCTTTAAATTGAAGAAACACGGATGAAATTTTAACAAATATATCTTATGTAGATTGAATGGTTAAGGGCAAGAATGTAATCGGGTCCTTTTATGGACATATTTTGGCACTTTGATTTCCCCAACACCCCATTTTCTAGCACAAAACACCAAGCACCATCGGTTATAAATAAAATCGGCCTTATGGTGCCAATCATTATTTACGTTTGGAGCATGTTATGTGACTGTTCTTATTCCTTAGACATGGTGCTAAGTGACTCTTTACCTGAAACCAAACTTTTTAGTTTTGGAGTTTTCGATTTTAAGGCTAATATTGTGTTTCTCTTGGCTTTTACTGCCGGAAATCTTGACGGGATAAACCTAACTTTTACTCCGAGTCGTATCTTGACGGGATAAACCTTCGGTTCTGGCAGCCATGGCGTCTTCACTTTAAAATTCCCGACCCCCAATTTTTGAAGCCAAAAGTTTGCAATAGTGTTTTCCGTTTATGTTTTGGCTATTTTTATTATTTCCGATAGTGTTTTATGTTTCCGGCCAAGACAAGTTTTAACACCACTCTCCGGTTTTTCGCAAGTTTGGGCACTTTTTACGTGTAAAAGTGGCACTTTTGTATTGGTTCATTTTGCTTTCCAAAACTTCTCAATTGACAAGTTTTGATAGTACATCCTTACCCCTTATGAGACTTATATATTCGTATTTATCATAACTATTTTCGCGTAATGTCAGAAAATAATTACGTATTTATATTTTGGATGAAGATTAGCTCAAGTTCTCTAACATGAGTCATGTTAGGATAATTATTGACATTTGAATTAAATTAAAGGTTAAGATTTAAAAATTAACTTTATTGACCCTTAATTTTAATTCATTGGTCAAAATATTTTCAACTTGACTTCTCAAAATGAAAACAACTTCAAAAAAAATATATATATTTTTATTTTTGATGGGTGATGAATTATGTGAATTACCAATATAAATAGTAAACCCAATAATATGTTTCAAATTTTCGATATACATAATATAACTAATCCTTATACCCGAACGATATATGGTACCTATATAATTATATATATATCGTATTATAAAGAAATTTAAATATATTACATACATGATTTATGAGTATGAAATAAATTATGGTTAAAGCAAACCGATGATCGAAGTTAAATTATAATAAACACTAATGATAAATATAATATATGTTTAGTTAGAGTTTTGAATTTACCTTTTATATCGAAATTGAAACTTGTAAGCATAGTGAATGACGACAAATAACCTTATGATTTCGGATTAAAGTTTTCATTTTTAAAATTAGTTAAAATGGTAACATAGGGCATAAATCTTAGACGAAGATATCTACTAACTTTCAGCAATATAACCGTGTTAAGAATGATATATATTCGTAAAAGATATGTTAAAATGCAATTATCGAGTTTTATCTCTTTATTTATTTAGTTACTTAGATTAGATTAGATTTACTAAAAAATTAAAATAAGCCAAACCATATTGGAAAGAATATAAACCTTGAAATATGATACTCTGTATAAAAGTTAAAATAAACTCGGACTATTCAAAGCCAAGTTTTTGACTCTTTTATACACCCAATCAATCATCAAATATTCAAATCAAATAAATATAAAAACTGAAACAAAATCATAACCATAAATAAAAATAACTTTAAAAAATCAAAAAACACATCTGTCTTTTGACTCTTTTCCCATATATGCTCTCTGTTTTCTCCAAACAACAACTCAAAAACACTTTTTCACAACAATGGCACATAAACATGCCAACCACCACCATCTGCTCCTCCTCATCACCACCATCCTCCTCCTTACAACCACCATCTCCGGCGATGACTCCGCTGTCATGTCAACCTTTCTCACCGCCTTATCACCACTACCAACCAACTGGAAACCTTCTACAGATTTCTGTTCATGGGATGGCATCAAATGTGACAACACAAAACAAGTCACAGATATCAATCTTGATAAACTTTCATTATCAGGATCTTTACCATCCAATTTGAACCAACTTTCCCAACTAAAAAACCTCCACCTCCAAAACAACAAACTTTCTGGTGACTTGCCATCTTTGTCAAACTTAACTTTTCTTGAATCAGTTTTACTTGACTTTAATAATTTTTCTTCCATCCCACAAGGCTTTTTTCTTGGCCTTACAAGTTTACAAGAATTTAGTATCTCAGATAACTCAAATCTATCACCTTGGACCATTCCTAATGATCTTACAGAAAGTACCAATTTACAAAAGTTTTCTGCAAGTAATGCGAGTATTATTGGGTCTATTCCTGATATATTTGGTAAATTCCCAAGTTTACAAAATCTTAGATTGTCTTATAACAATCTAACAGGAAGTTTGCCTCCAAGTTTTGGTGGTTCTGCGATACAAAATCTTTGGCTGAATAACCAAATTCAAGGACTTTCTGGTGAGATTGATGTGCTTAAAGATATGACACAATTGTATCAAGTTTGGTTACAAGCAAATGAATTCACAGGTGAAATTCCTGATCTTAGTAAATGTGTTAATTTGTTTGATTTGCAATTAAGAGATAATCAGTTTACTGGTATTGTTCCTAGCTCTTTAATGAACTTGCCTAAATTAGCAAATGTTACATTAAAGAATAATAAGTTGCAAGGTGAATTGCCTGTTTTTCGTAGTGGGGTTATGGCTGATGTTGGGGGTGATTCCAATAGCTATTGTTTGACTACGCCTGGCCCGTGTGACGCCCAGGTTAGTGCGTTACTTGAGGTGGCTAAAGCCATTGGATTTCCTATGCAATTAGCGGAATCTTGGAGATTGAATGATGCTTGTAATAAATGGATTTTTGTTGCTTGTGATTCTTCTGGGAAGAATGTGAACTCTGTAAACTTTGCTAAAAAGGGGTATTCGGGTACTATTTCCCCTGCTTTCGCGAATTTGACTTCGTTGCGAAGTTTAACGTTGAATGATAATAATCTTGTTGGTCCTATTCCTAAAGTGTTGACAAATATGCCTAGTTTAAGAACTTTTGATGTGTCTAATAATAATCTTTCTGGCCCTATTCCGGAATTCCCAAAAGAAGTGAAGTTTTTGAGTGGTGGTAATAAGTTTTTAGGTCAAGATATCCCTGGTGGAACAGACGGCCTACCTGGTTCGGTGCCAAGTAATGACGGGCCAGGTGGAAATGCACCTGGTTCGTCAAAAGGGTCCTCTTCTAAGACTGGTACAGTTGTAGGGATTGTTGTTGGTGTTTTGTTTTTCGTTGTGATTGTTTTCTTTGTGTTTTACAAATGTTATATGAAAAAGAGACACCAGAAGTTTGGACATGTTGAGAACCCTGAAATTGGTAAGGAGTTAATGAAGGCAAGCGTAAATGGAAGTAATTCAAATGGTTATGGTGGCGGTTTTAGTGAGTTGCAGAGTCAAAGCAGTGGTGATCATAGTGAAATGAATGTTTTTGAAGGGGGGAATGTTGTAATTTCTATTCAAGTTCTTCGAGAAGTTACTGATAACTTTAGTGAACAGAATATTTTGGGAAGAGGTGGATTTGGGGTTGTTTATAAAGGGGAGTTACATGATGGAACCAAGATCGCTGTTAAAAGGATGGAATCGGGTGTCATGGGAACCAAAGGGTTGAATGAATTTCAAGCCGAGATTGCAGTACTCACAAAAGTCAGACACCGTCACTTGGTGGCTCTACTTGGATATTGCGTTAATGGAAATGAGCGGCTTTTGGTCTATGAGTACATGCCACAAGGAACTTTAAGTCAACATCTGTTTGAATGCAGTCAGCATAAGACCTCTCCTCTAAGTTGGAAACAAAGGGTTTCAATAGCTTTGGATGTGGCACGTGGGATCGAGTATTTGCATAGTTTGGCTCAATCAAGCTTCATTCATCGAGATCTAAAGCCGTCTAACATCCTTCTTGGTGATGACATGAGAGCGAAAGTTGCTGATTTTGGTTTGGTTAAAAATGCTCCTGATGGTAAATACTCGGTTGAAACTAAACTCGCTGGAACGTTTGGTTATCTTGCTCCTGAGTATGCTGGTAAGTCTCATCTTTTTATAAGATTAGTAAATCTTTGATGTTTTAGTAATTAGTAAATCTTTGGTTTAAAGATTGGTGATCTTTTGCTTTAAACCACATATACGTAAGGCAAAAGTATACTGAATCATTTTTTTGGGATTTTTCTTCATCTCACAAACAAGTTTTTACATATTTTGTTTCAAGGTATTTTCTATTTGGCTTTAAGGGGATATGAAAAGTCTAAATTTGATTGAGATTTTGGTGTTAAAGAAACTGTAAAAAGACTTTAAAAGGCCAAATCTGATTTCTTTTCTTGATCAAAACAGCTACCGGGAGAGTGACTACAAAGGTGGATGTGTTTGCATTCGGTGTAGTCTTGATGGAATTGATAACAGGCAGAAAAGCGCTAGACGAGACCTTGCCTGACGAAAGGTGTCATTTGGTGACATGGTTTAGAAGAGTCCTTATCTCAAAGGAAAACATGTTAAAGGCAATTGACCAATCACTCGAAACAGAAGACGAAGAAACTCTTGATAGCATCTCCAAGGTAGCAGAGCTTGCAGGTCATTGCACAGCTCGTGAGCCATTCCAAAGACCTGACATGGGTCATGCAGTTAACGTGTTGGGTCCTCTTGTAGAACAATGGAAACCTTCTCGACCCGAAGAAGAAGATGGCTATGGAATTGACCTCCATATGAGCCTTCCTCAAGCCCTTCAAAGATGGCAAGCCGATGAGGGTACCTCAAGGACGTTTGATATATCATTAACGCAGTCAAGCATTCCCTCTAAGCCTTCTGGTTTTGCAGACTCATTTGACTCTATGGACTGTCGATAGATTTAAGCGAAAAACTTACGTATCAAAAACACAGATTAAATTTGAAATTGTTGAAATTTGTTCATTTTTTATGCCTATTTACAAAGTTAAGTTGAACTATTTGTTGGGAACATGAGAGAAGTTGTTAATCTTTTTGCCCAAATGCTGCATTAGATAGTTGTATCATATTCATTACAAGTTATTACTGCCTAAAGTGTATAATAGGACATCTCTTTTTGTTTTTTGGTATGTTGAGATGTAACATATAACTCGTATTTATTTTCTGAGAATAAGTTGTTATGGTTCTACATTATTCATTGAAAGATATAACATGTTACTCCTCCTATGTGTTTTCTTAAAAAACCGGTTCTACCGGCAATAAAAAAAAAACAATGGTATAACGTACTCCGTAGTACATTTGTCTAAGATTTGGTATTTTAATATAGTAAAAAGTCTACTGAAATAAGACCCCAAATGAGTTGGAATTTTCTTATTCCAGGCTGGTGGAAGTGAGGATTCTGCTATAGGCCAGCTATATAGTGTTTCCAAATATAATTGATATTGAGATAATGATATTGATATATTTATCTTGTACTATTGGTCATGGAAATAAATATTCTAAAAATATCGTACTTTGGTGCCTAAAATGTTTTCCACCAATTGAATGTTTGTTGGACCTTTTCTTTTACATGCAACTGGAGATCAACTTAGAAAAGGTTTGATTCTTTATAGCTTTGCCTTTTCGTATGCATTGCCAAGTTGTACTTTAAGAAATCATTCATGGCCCAGTCCCCATCCAAATAAATTAGTTATGCATAGTTTGGCTGTACATATAGGTCATTTTGTCACATGTAGCTTTCGATATGTTTCTGCGCGATTTAAGCAAAATACAAAATCATGTTTGACAAAACAATTCAGATACTCTTTATAACCAAAAAAAGAATGATAAATATTGGTCAAATTTATAGATAAGATATTAATAACCACGTCTAAATATTAGATAAGTAGTTAACATTTTTATCTTTAAAGACAGGGTCAAATTTTCTCTTTATACCGTTGTAATAATTAATAAAGGTAAGGTTTATTTATATTAAATCTCTCGTATACCGTCGAGGTATTGAAACTCAAAACTCGTGAAATACAGCATTAAAAACTTATTTACATGTGCAAAAAAATATATATTTTGAATTATAATTTTTAAATCTTTAAAGTGATTGTATCTAATGTACAAATTATTCGTTAACTTGATAGTTTTTTAAAAAATAGTTTCTAATACTAGCTTTACCATTTTAGCATAATGATAAGTAAGTTTCTCATCAATTATAAAAGCCTCTTTAATTGTTAATAATTTGGATATGGTATAATAATATATGCTTTTAACATTAGTCTCTGCCTTTGATATCAATTTTTACACATGATAAAATAAAAATTCAGCCTCCTGCACATCAAATAAGGCCCCATATTTGGTCCAGAATTGGCAATGGTTTAAACACATCTGTTTGGTTTGATAAACTAGATTTTAGACCCTTGTCTAACACTGGACACGATACTTACGACATTATTAAAAATAGATATTAATACATGTAACTCATAAAAGCTTATAAGTTCAAAGTTAAAGATATATGTAGATTTTATGTGTTTAATTTAAATGTCAAGAATGTTAAGCTAATAGAAAGAAAACTAATGTAAAAAATAATATTTGAAGCATATACCCTCATTCGGCAGTTGAAAAACTTTTTTATAGACGAAATTTATTGTAATGTCTTTTCTCTTCTCATCTTTGTCACATATTAACACCTTAGAGCCCATTCTCAACTTAACTCGAGATACTGCGATGTACAATTATTCTTGTGTGAAAGCTGGACTTTGTAGATAGAAACTAATTTTAATAACATTGTAAAATAATTATTTTAGTTATTTGTTTTTTATTAATTAAATAAAATTATGTAAAAAACTAAATGGTGACATTATCGAGAGTAAATTTGATGAAATCGAGCGATATAATTGGCTAATAAGTCATAAGTTCAATTGTCTCTATTAATATTAAAATATTACAATTAGTCAATTACTATTAAGATCTTGATATATATATACATATATATATATGTATATATATATATAATAGAACATATTATTGGATATATATTAGTTATTATTTTATTGGATAATATTAGATATTATTCTATCTGATATATATTAGATATTATTATTTATTTATTATTTCGAAATTATTGGGTAAAAAGTGTAAATTTGTGATGGAAAACAAAAAAGTGTAAATTAAAGTCAAAATTGAAAACAAAAGTCAACATTAAGAAATCGGGAGCTATGATTGGTCGATAAGTTATTAGATCAACTGTGCTTTAGTTGATAGTTTTTTAAAAAATAGTTTCGAATACTAGCTTTACCATTTTAGCATAATGATAAGTAAGTTTCACATCAATTATAAAAGCATCTTTAATTGTTAATATTTGGATATGGGAAAATGACATGCTTTTAACATTAGTCTCTGCCTTGATATCAATTTTTACACATGATAAAATAAAAATTCAGCCTCCTGCACATCAAATAAGGCCCCATATTTAAACACATCTGTTTGGTTTGATAAATGGACAGATTATGTCCACTTCGAAACTATATTTCAACTAGAGAAGTGATGTGAGCTAGTTACACGTCCCAAGCTACTATCTCCGATTTAATTGATGATGGCGTGTGGAAATGGCCAATTGCGTGGCTGGACTTGTTTCCTGTTTTGATAAATGTACCTTGTATCCATTTATCACCTGATGTTCAAGATTCTTTGTATTGGCGTGATTTTAATGGAAAAGAGATCACGTTCTCATCCTTGGCAGTTTGGGATACAGTTTGAGACAAACAAGTTGAAGTACCATGGTGCTCCAGAGCGATATGGTTCTCGCATATGATTCCAAGACATGCATTCTTGATTTGGCTTATTGTTAACCGTAAATTGAAGACTCACGATATCATAATGCGATGGCATGGAGGAGGAAACATGAATTATATACCTTGTTTGCTGCCCTCTTTGCAAACAAGGACCGGAATCACGTAATTTGTTCTTTCAATGTTCTTTTTCCTCACAGCTTTGGCATCATGTTCGTGACTTAGCCCAAATGCAGCTTGTGAACTCAAAATGGGAAGAGATATAACGAGCTAAATCAAATTCAGCAAAATTTCTTATGGGAAGATCATGTTAGAATATGATCACATAAAATGAACGTATGTCCGAAAAATATTTAAGCCTACAGGGTCATACCTCGACGTGAATGTAACTATAAATTAATTAATATATTAAATGTAATTTATTAATTAATTTGATCACGAAGAACTAACGGAGGTCCGTTAAAAGAGTTAAAAGTTAACGGTACTTAACTAACGGAATTAACGGAGAAGAGTCGGAATTAGGAAACAATTAGGAAACCCTCTAGAATAGTCTAGATAGGGGGCCGACCATCCAAGGGTTTCAGAAACCCTAAACTTGGTCATCAAGTTTCCTAAGTCTATAAATATAGGCCTAATCTAATTGTTTAATAACACACAAATCATTAGGTATTCTAAAACCCTAAAAATCTCTTCTTCTCTCTCTTTCTTTGGTTCGATCGGCTTCAACAAAGAAAAGGGTTCCGGGGTTTTTCATTGGGTCGAATTCAAGAGCTAGGAACAAAGGGTTGTTCGGTTCTTGATCAAGTACTAGCATACATACATTCCAACGTTGTGTGTGCAATCGTAGAGAGGTTTAATTCAAACCTTCTTATTAAGGTTTCTTGCTTTATTCTCTCAAATCTAAGGTACACGTATTTTATCTTGGTTAATTAATTAAACTACACAGATCTTGTCTTCCGTTGCGTGCTTTGTGATTGATTTGATAATAGTTATATAACCCAACAATGCTATCACGAGCCTACAATGTATGTTTTTTAATTACCAATTAAATCAAAACTTGAAGGGGGGTTAGGGTTCTTGATTTCAAAATTTTCGGCTATATATATATATTTAAATTGATTTTGTAATTTAGTTACATTATTTAAATATGAAAAAAGTTTTATTTAATATATATATATATAGTTCGAATTTTTCCAGAAAATAAAAAAAAAATGTTTTTTAGGGTTCCTAATCCATGTTTTGATTAATTGCATGTTTATGTGATAAATTGCATGTGATTATATGTGTACCTTTAATTTTTAATGGTTAAAAAAAAGTAAAAATCATGAATTTTTCATGCAAATCATTCATGATTTTTACTTAGATATATTGATATGAAATCTTGATTATTAGGGTTAATTATGCTAGATAATTGGATAATTAATTGTGTGACAATGTGAATTTTTTCGTATAAATTTTCTGTTTTGTGACAGTTTACTAAAAAAATCACATCTTTAAATCCGTAATGAGTTAGAGGTCTTGCTTTGAACTGTAGATGCTCAACACATAGGGCTAAAACTTTGTAGTTCTGGTCGAAATCTGAATCGGACCAGAAACAGGTCTAAACAGGTCGTGAAGCTACTGGAATTTTCAGTGAGCAACTATGTGATTATGTGATAATTGTTTGTTTTGTATGTGTTTAAGGCTTACGCACTAAAGGCGACTTGATGTATGTGGTCCTCTTCTTTGAAGGGGGAGCCGATTTAGACATTAATAAACCATAGTGACATGTTTAGGTGGCCTACCATAACTCGTTGCATGCTTGATAGTTATAGTTTATAATTTTGCATATTTATTGTGATATAAACTGTGATGTAAATTTGTTTTTAAGAAAATATAAACTTGACTAAGCAATATCGAAATAGAGATTTTTTAATAAAATTGGAGTCTTACAACCTTGAGATACACCGGCTTACCCATTTGAACAAACTCTAAGAGAGGTATAAGTCGGAGTGCGCTAGCCTTCTAAAAGGGCGGGTTTTTAAATGCGTTCATCGCAAACCTTTGCCCTTGCGCTTCTTTGTGCGTTCAAATGGAGCTACCGAGCTCTCTTTTGTTGTTAAGACTATACAAATGATTTTATTAAATATTATGTTTAGAAGATATGAATGAATCTTCGAAACATAACTTTTTGATCACATATCAAACTGAATGACCCAATAAACTTAAGTCATTTGTCAAGGACACATGGGGTAGTTGTTTTTTACTCACTGGTACACAGTGGTGAAATGGCGATTGCATGGCGAAACCCATTCACTGGTACACAGTTGTGGTCAATTTTGCACGTTCTTAGTTGGATGACTTAAAGCGAGTTAAGCGGTGAGACCTTGACCCGTGGCAAAAGATGGGACAAAACATGACTACAAAAGATCACTTGATGAATCGAGTGTCTTACGTAGGTCCCATACTTTCTAGGAATTGCACTTGTAATGTAATTATTGCTCGTCACTTACCTTTTGAGTGTGATCATTTCTAGCAGATCAACTGATGAAATGGTTGTATGTCATTTGGATCCTAGCCTTAATGAAATTAATTATTTATTCTATAAACATTGGGTAATTAATTTCTTAAGGACTTATTATCGAAAATACTGATTTTTGAACTTAATATGTTTTGTAGATGGCAATGAATCCCTCCACAAACACCAATGCTTTTCGGCAAATGTTTGAAAGAGAAAAGCTTAATGGATCGAATTTCAATGACTGGTTTCGTCAACTACGAATTATTCTGCGAGTTGAGGAACGTATGGTTGTCATTGAAAAAAAATGGCCTAATGAACCGGCTGCCACTGCTACAGCAGCTGAAAAAGCTGACTATAGAGTTCAGTACACTAGATTCAATGAAGTTTGTTGTTTGATGCTTGCGAGCATGTCTCCCGAGCTACAAAAACAATTCGAACTTTACACTCCATATCATATGATCAGAAAGATGAAATCTTTATATGAGAAACAAGCCGGAGTGGAACTTTTCGACAATGTCGTGGAATTCCATGATATGAAACTTGAATCTGGAAAGTCGGTTAGCAGTCATGTGCTCAAGATGAAGAGCATTTTTGACAAAATGGAATCAATGGACTATGCTTATCATAAAGATGTTAAAGTTGGCATGATTCTCAAATCTCTTCCTAAGGAATTTGAGAGTTTTGTGCAAAACTATAACATGCACTCTATGAAAAAGAGTGTTAATGAACTCCATGCTATGCTCCATGAATTTGAGAAAAAGATTCCCAAGAAGGCAAATGACTCTAATGTTCTTATGATCAAAGGGGGTCGGATCCAAAAATCTAAAAGATCGCAACAAGCTAGAGGCAAAGCTGGTGGCCAAGGAAAGGGCAAGCAAGTTGCAAATCCTTCCAAGCCAAAGAAGACTCCTCCGGCTAAGAAAGGAGCATACGGCTAAAGACCAGGCTTGTCATCACTATGCTATAGTGAGACACTGGAAGAGGAATTGTCCTGAACAAGAATAAGAAGCAAGTTGGTTTAACCAGTTCTTCAAGTATCTTCTTAACTGAATTATAATTGTTGATGAGATTCAAATGATAATTCAATAGCAAAAGAGTCAAGTTAACTTGGACTCTATCTTTGACATGGTCATCTTGTTTAATTTTTGTCAAGAAACGCATTTAAAGACTTCAATGTGAAGATATCTTACAAATCAAATGATGAATCATTTGATAAATGCGTGTCTCGATATGCTGAGTTCTTTGAAAAGAAGTTAGTTCAAGAGAACAGTGGGAAGGTTGTAGAACTTGATGAGACTCAAGAGGAAGATGTGTCACCTTCTGAAGATACTAGCAATCATCAACTTGGGGGGGGGGGAGGAATGTTCAAAGTGATGAACCTCAAGTCGATGATAATGGAGCGATTCCACTTCGTAGGTCCAAAAGGACTAGACGTCCTACCGAAAGACTATGTCTGATGGTAGAAGAAGACGTTGTTGGAGATCTCGATGAGCCTCCGAATTTCAAAGCTGCATTATCAGATCCAGAATCTGACAAATGGCTTGAAGCTACGTAGGTGGAAATGAAATCCATGAAAGACAATCAAGTTTGGAGCTTGGTTGATCTTTCACAAAATGCTCAAACTGTTGGGTGTAAGTGGATCTTCAAGAAGAAGACTGACATGGATGGAAATGTACACACCTATAAAGCTCGTCTCGTGGCGAAAGGTTATACTCAGCGTTTCGGTGTTGATTAAGATGAGACCTTTTCTCCAGTCGCGGACATTAGAGCTATTAGGATTCTCTTAGCCATGATTTTAAGATATGGCAAATGGATGTTAAGATTGCCTTCTTAAATGGTTACTTGGATGAAGAAGTCTATATGGATCAACTGGAAGGTTTTATTGATCCAAAACATCCCAACAAAGTATGCAAGCTTCAAAGGTCCATTTATGGACTAAAGCAAGCATCAAGAAGTTGGAATAAACGGTTTGATGAAGAAATCAAAAAGTTTGGTTTTGTTCAAAATCCCGATGAGCCATGTGTATATCGCAAAGCTAGTGGGAGTAATGTTACTTTCCTTGTCTTATATGTCGATGACATATTAATCATAGGAAAACACATTCCAATGTTGCAAGATGTTAAATCCCATCTTGGAAAGTGTTTGCCATGAAAGATTTAGGAGAAGCGACATTTATTATTAGAATCAATATCTACCGAGATAGATCAAGGCGATTAATTGGACTAAGTCAAAGTGCTTATATTAATAAGATCTTGAAGCGATTCAAAATGGAGAACTCTAAGCGTGGGTCTATACCTATGCAAGAAGGACTTAGTTTATCTATCAAACAAGGTGCTACTACGCCTAGTGAGGTGGAGCGTATGAGTAGAATTCCTTATGCTTCAGCTGTGGGATCTATTATGTATGCGGTTAGATGCACTAGACCCGATGTGGCGTTCGCGCAAAACATCGTAAGCCGATATCAACATAATCCTGGTGAAAGCCATTGGATTGTTGTTAAAAATATTCTGAAGTACCTATTTTTGGTGTGTGGAGGAAATCCAGACTTAGTGCTCAAAGTGACCAGATACTGTGATGCTGGATTTCAAACTGATAAAGATGACACGAAGTCTCAATCAGGATTCGTCTTCGTTCTAAACGAAGGAGCTGTGGACTGGAAAAACAAGAAGCAAACCACAGTCTCCATGTCTGCAACAGAGTCTGAGTACATTGTCGCCTCAGAAGCCGCAATGGAAGCAGTTTGGATAAGGAAGTTCATTAGCGGGCTAAACGTGATCCCCTCAAATGACTTACCCACTGATTTGTATTGTGATAATACTGGTGCATTAATCATTGCCAACGAACCCGGAGTTCAGAAAGGTGCCAAACATTATGCTAGACGATATCACTATGTTCGTGAGCAGATCGAACTAGGGGAGATCAATTTACTCAAAGTTCACACAGATTTTAACTTAGCTGATCCTTTCACAAAAGCTTTATCTAGGCCTAAGCTTGAAAGGCATGCCGAGGACATAGGACTTAAATTAGCTAGTTATTTCATGTAAATCTGTTGTTTCGGTATTTGGATAAGGGATGTTAAACAATTTATATTTTTCATAATGAAATAAAGTACTTGATATATTTGATTTCATTCAATATTAAATTGTGTCCTATATTTGCATGTTTAATCCTTGAAAATTTCATTTAATATTTTTTTATATTATTAAATATTCTAAATTGTCCATTGTCGATTAATTATATGAGAATATAATTAAATTAAGACAAATGTGAGTGATTGGTTATATTCTTGGAATATGTAATGGATGGTTCCCACCAAACTCATATGGTATACATAATTATTGCATATCGGACTACCCCACTAACGAGTTATCACTTTATGGATCGACGCCATTAAGTGAAATTCGTAAATGGTTACTTTTATTGATCCTTTGACTTGAGATACAAGTAGGTCAGCATGTATGAATCGCACTTACTAGATGTAGTTCTAACTCACCTAAATAAGGGGGTACATAAAGGGCTATTTTCAGAAAGCGTCGTGAAGTATGATGACTGACACGTGTAGTCAATATAGGATTTGTTCCTCCAATTTAAAAGTTGAAGTATGATACCATTAGCGCCCTCATTTGACTAATTAAGATGTTTGCATGGTCGTGCCCAAATAAATCCAGATGGTTCTCGATTATATTTGGTAATCATTAATTAGTTATTGAATGAGAAACATAATCGTTAAATTATGAAATGACCTTGAACCATATTCATATTTAACAAGGTATCTGAACAAAGGGATAATAAATGCCTTAACCGTTTAAATATACTTTAAGAAATTATACTTAAATTTTTCCGGGAGCATTGGCGTGTTGCTAGACGCTAACCAATGTAATTACCTTCATTCGTTACGAGCTCAAGTGGGAGCTGTTAGAATATGATCACGTAAAATGAACGTATGTCCGAAAAGTATTTAAGCCTACGGGGTTACACCTCAACGTGAATGTAACTATAAATTAATTAATATATTAAATGTAATTTATTAATTAATTTGATCACGAAGAACTAACGGAGGTCCGTTAAAAGAGTTAAAAGTTAACGGTACTTAACTAACGGACTTAACGGAGAAAAGTTGGAATTAGGAAACAATTAGGAAACCCTCTAGAATAGTCTAGAGGGGGGGGGGGGGCGATCGTCCAAGGGTTTCAAAAACCCTAAACTTGGTCATCAAGTTTACTAAGTCTATAAATATAGGCCTAATCTAATTGTTTTCTATACACAATTTATTAGGTTTTCTAAAACCCTAAAAATCTCTTCTTCTCTTTCTTTCTTTGGTTCGATCGGTTTCAACAAAGAAAAGGGTTCCGGGGTTTTTGATTGGGTCGAATTCAAGAGCTAGGAACAAAGGGTTGTTCGGTTCGTGATCAAGTACTAGCATACATACATTCCAACGTTGTGTGTGCAATCGTAGAGAGGTTTAATTCAAACCTTCTTATTAAGGTTTCTTGCTTTATTCTCTCCAATATAAGGTATACGTATTCTATCTTGGTTAATTAATTAAACTACATAGATCTTGTCTTCCGTTGCGTGCTTTGTGATTAATTTGATAATAATTATATAACCCAACAGATCATTTGTAGCAGACACTGCCTACTTCATTTGGCAAGAAAGGAATCAGAGATTCTTCTCCAACCTGGGTCGCTCTATGGATCACATTGAAGATCTCCTTGCCTCTATGGTTCGGGTTGTGACAACTCGTAATTTATTAACATCGGGTTAGTCTTAATCTCGTTTAAGCTTAGTCATTATCGTAATCTCGTCTAATTTAGACGGTCTTTGACGTGGAAATTATTAGACATTTGGACTTTTGATTTAGTTCAATTAGAAGTATCCTGAAGACGTAGACTATTAGCTATCTAGATGTATGCCGAGTCTTAAAAATAACTTTAAATAAATATATAAAAGTTATGTCTTGTACAAAATAATTAGACTGTCTAGACTTAATATTATAAAGTTTACCTTGACGAAACTTTATTGACTTGTCTTAATTTAAATAACACGAGGGAAAATACTTTTACTTTAAATTATAACCTTTCAGTCATACGGTATTTAATCGTAAGCATTTTACCAAATTAAGGGTTAAAAATACCAAGTTATGGCCACATGAGCCGATATATTTTGTGAGGCAGGGAGTAAAACACCCAACCCTTCCCTCCTTTTCTTTTCTCCTGGTCGACGCACACCACCACAAAAACACACACACAACTCACAAAACACTCTAAACCTCTCAATATCTCTATCGAATCATCATCAAAAATCAGCTTTGGCAAGGATTAATTAAAGGAAATAATCAACTTCAATAATAATTTGAGAATCATCACTTCATCTTCTTCAAGATTATTCCAAGAAAACTTCAAGTTTTGGTAAGTTACCCTTTTTCTACTAAACTTTGATTTGAATTTATTCAATCTTAGTATTGTATCAGTTCTTGGTAATTAGAAATTATAGTCTTTGAATATGAGATGGGTTTTGGTTTTTTTTTTGTTGGATAAATGAAATTGATTAGAATTAGGTTTTGGAAATCAAAAGTATTGGATTTGTGAAATGGTTAGCGAAATGGTATTGTTTCCAGATTATTGAACCTGTCGGTACTTATGGAAATGAAAGGAATTGAAAATGGTTTGGTTTGGCGAAAATGGTCGAAAACTGCATTTTTACCCGTTTTCTTGTTTTTCGTAATCTGCGGACGATGTTGATGAACTGACGGATGATCCGTGTTCATCACATCATTCGGCGGATCATCCGACAGATCGTCCGCCAATCCTCTGTCCTCCCTTAGCATTTTCGTTCGGTTATCGGTCGACTTCTAATGATCCAACACTTATTTACTAGTCTTATATCATCATAAAAAGAGTATCAAACTTGTTAAAACACACATTTAAACACTTTGATTTTCCATCCAAATTTAGGGACAAAAGATGAACTTGAGTTATGATATAGACTAACTAGTAAGGTGTATATTATGGACACTTGGCAATGACAATGTCAATGACGTTAGTAACTTGAGTCAAATATATATTGAACACTTAATCACACTTTGTCGTGGCATTCTAAGATCGATAGCTAAGTAGTTGTACGTAGGATACTTGTCATCGTGAGATTTGATCCTCACCATTGGTACTCATATCCTAGGTTTTGGATAGACGTGGAGACTAAACTGCTCATTTTCTCGGACTACTCATACTTTTAGCTCTTTGACCGCTAAGGTGAGTTTATGGCGCCCTTTTTCCTTTTTACTTTGGGCCTGAAAAGCATGTACTGTTGTATACACGACTACTTTATAAATGATTTGTCTTTGTCTATGTCATGTGATTTGGCTACTTAAATTATTTGCCTTATGTTTTGCCATGTCGACGGCTGTCTGAAAATGTGTATACATGTCTTATGAAATTTTGTTCTATGTGACTTAGACTTGCCATGTTGTCGGCTGACTAAATGTTTATGTGTTTGACAGACTAAAATGTTCCCCTTATGTAGTTATTACCATTATGAGATCCTAATGGTTGTCTTGTCAGATTTTGTTCCTGACTGTCATGGTTCTGGTCCGCACCCCACTTTAGACGGGAAATCCTGTGCGAGGCATATTAGTCATATTGTCGGACTTAGGTCTGGACTGTCATTATATATTGTCGGATTTTGCTCCCGGCTGTCTTGTCTTAAATAACTACATGTCATTGTGTATTCTCAATGACGACTAAACTTTGGTCAAACACACTCTAAACTCACCAACTATTTCGATAGTTGATCCTCTCAAATTTCATGCTTTTCAGGTAACCAACAGTAAGTCTTGGATCATCTTGGCATTATAGGGCCATTCATTTGACTTTGGACGTATAATTAGCGTCAGACATTGGAGGACTATTATGTTCTTAGTTCTAATTGTACTAGACGGTCCAAATATTTATCTTGTATTAAGTGGGCCCAATTCCATATATGGATGACTTGTATCCGTATTCTGGGGTCCACATTTGAACGATTGTACTTGTATTAGACTTGTAATTGGTATTAAATGGATGTAATTTCTATTAGCCTTTGGTTAGTACGCAATTAGTTTGTTAACCCTGTATTTCCGCTACAACGGGGTGTGACACGGGTAAAGCTAGTCACATTGGGATTCAAGAACACTACTCAAGTTGAATGCTTTATTAAAGCTTGGAACCTGCCATGTTAGATGGTGGTTTTTGATCAAATCAGGCGCCAACGACATTAGTTTTCTTTGCTTTGTTCACACCATATTGCTTATTTTGTAGCTAATATGTAGTGATATTGTTAGCTAGTTAGCTTGTTTTGCTAGTTGCAAGTCCACATATGCATGGTCTGTCATGCGTATGAATTAGTATAGTAATTCGGCCATATTACTTATAATGTAATGTTTTTGGTGATGATATAAAATTTACAGTATTATCCTATTAACCAAAAAAATTCAGTCCCCTAATGTGGATGGGACATCACATAATCATATATCTATTATTATTAGACAAATCTTTTGGATATTTATTAATTTGACATTTGATCAACCTCAAACCCCACTAATTTATATGTCCATTACAACTACTATGCATAAAACTTTTTAGAGAGTAAAAACTTACAATACATTTTTGTCATTCATTGAAAGTAAATATAGATTGTTACTGTTTAACAAAATTTGTCATAGATGAAAAAAAAAATGTTGTGAGTTTATCGATACCCGAGCTTCAATAAACTTTTTGAATAGATAAAAACCTAAATAGGTTTATAAACAATTGCAAATCTGTACAAACATCCACGTGTAAGGCTCTATCACTTTAATTTATTTTTTGAGGTTCTAACACTTCTTTCGGCCCTCTAATTACATAGTGAAGAAAGGCATTTTGCTCAAACGCGCGATTTATGTCTCTTTTTTCATCTATAAAATATGAATATAGATGTCATTGTTAATTAAATTTTTATGACAAACCTTATTTCGTTTACTACTATATAGAAATGGCGCACATCATAATCAGATTTACCTTTATAGTTATAGGGTTTTTATATGTAGTAATAATCTATCTTTTTTTACAATTTTTTAGATAACAACTTAGCTTTTTAAAGCTTTAATACGACGGGGAAATTTTGGACCTCGTGTTTCCTTTAAACATTATAACTTCCTCTTTTAAGTTTTAAGTATCAGCTTGGCATAGCTTCGTTTAAGGACAGAAACAAGTTGTCTCAGACAATGTTTACCTATCTGTAGGTACCATCGTATAAAGTCAAGCTGAACCTATGGCCAAGTGCAAAGTCCCAAAATATGAACCCATGATCTATTTTCCTTTTAAAATTAGATTTGCCATAATAATTCTGAATGAATTTTTCGTGGAGGAATGATGACAGTAGATCCAAAACCTACCGCATCTAACAATTTTGTTTCATATGCCTTTAATTATTGTATTTTTGAATCTCGTTTCATCTTAGCCATTATGTAGTTGGATGATTTAATTTATTTGGGTTCGAATCTCACTTTTCACTTTATATAATGAATTTATATAAAAATTTTTTAACGGACTTTATATAGTGGATTAATAGGGGTTCTGATAGTTTTGGATTTCATCTCTCATGTAATGTAGGAATTTAGTACTATAGTAGATTAATATGACATAAAAAGAAAAATAGAGAAGGGACATTGAAGTTTTGTTGATCAATATATAATATATGAAACATCGGATACTTAAGCGACAAATGTGGAATAAAATGGGTAAAAGAAAAAATAAAAGAAACAAGCCGGCAAAGATATGGAGCCAACTACGCGTTTTAACTGTTAACATAGTATTTGTTTAGTAGAGTATTTGACCGCTTCATGTTTTGTAGCTGTTTTTTTTTATATAAGAATAATATAATTGCGGAAATTATTCCATTTCATTTCTCATGCCGCATATGTGTTCGTCGACACCTATAAAAAAATACTTTAATTATTATATACTGTGCCTAACTACATTTTTTATTGTTATAATAAGTCCTAACATGCATATTTATACATTAGATTAGAATATCATTAAGGTTTAAGCTAACGAACAGTAGTTTTTTGACTTTTTCTCTACAACAAATATTAAAAATATATATTTGTTAAATGAAATAAAATAAAAAAAACTGATTTAATTCAGTTGGACTTGGGCTCCACCTTTGTTGTAAAGGGGGTGGGTTTGAGTCCCCCACCACCACTTTTTAATTTTTTTTTTAATCTTTTTAGATATTACATTTTTAACCCTTTAATATTTACATATATAACCCTAACCTTTTACATTTGATGATTTGGTGTATTAGTTTAGTTCACTTTGTTTAGTTTTTATTTTTTTTGCTTTCGAACATTTTTTACTTTACAAATTCTTTATATTTTGTTTAGAACTTTATGATTTATTTGTTTTCCAATTATTTTATTTTTTTTCATAACTTTTTCTTTTTGCAATTAAACACATATTTCCACCATTAACTGATTTTCTTACATCTAAAAACTTCTTGGTAAGTACCACAACATGCTTCAAATACTGACGCTACCCTTCCTTGTAAATACCACAACATGCTTCAAATAACGGCACCGTCCTTCCTGATAAGTACCACAACACCAAAACATTCTAGTTATAAGAATGAGATATGTGTATAATAAATCAATGAGTTCGGGTCTACGTTCAAGAGAAAGTTGGCAAATTTTGTCACTTTAAAGATCTTCGATTCATATCCAACCGGTGATTAAATAACATATATCTATAGGTTTCTATTATAAATAAGCATCAATCAGTTTTAAATACATACCAAGTCTAATATTAGACTTAGAAATCATATATGTAAATGTACGGTGATAGACGATGACTTCTATTAGTAATAAAAGATGAAGAAAGGTACCCGCATAATGCAGCGATGTGATAAAAATGGAGTGTTGTGATGGCAACTTCGATGACTGGTTTTGATGACGACAAATAGTGTAGTTAATTGACATAAAAACAATTAATTTTAAAGATATAGTGTAGGTAAAAAAAATAAAAGGTGTTATATTAAAATATTACACATTTTCAACGTATCCAAAATAACAGTTCTCAAAAAATATATTTCGTGTAAATATATTTATTTACTTTTCTTTTAACAACAAAAGTTATCTATATCCCATTATAATATATATTACCACCCCCTTTAACTTTAAGCACAAGTAACATAAAAATACGGAGTAAAATACATCTGACTTATCATTAATAATCCACCTATTTAAGGGATGTCTTGAAAATAATCTTAATGAAAAAATTTATAAACTATATTTATGTCAAGTCCTAAACTAACTACATTACCGCTTTTAACATTAATTACTTTTACATTAATAACTTATACTACACGTAGCCGTCGCCGCCACCGTCACCGTCGCCGCCACCGCCGCAGCCACCTACGTTCGTCGACGCCATTGACAGTCGCCACATATATTCGTCGCCGTCACCACAAATACCATACTATTGTCTCCAACGTCACCGGTTTGCGTGTGTCTTCCTTTAGTATATATTAATAAGCTACCCTTGTTAATAAGCCATAGAGACCATGTTAATCTACCCATGTTACTTCGATTACTCATTAAAAAATTTCATATCGATACATTACTTTTAAATGCTTCAACGCTCGTATTCTAGAGATGCCTTTGAAAACAATGTCGTTCCCGTTCTTTCGAGATAATTACTAGCCCGAATAGTGTGATGTAATTTTGCTTGCCTACGTCTTTAGACACCGTGCCAAATTCATACGGAGTAGTAATTTAATAAATCTTTGTACGTGTTTGATGATGCCTGGCAAAATGGGCGGGTGGGTTTGGGTAACGGGTTAAAGCGGGTGTGGGTTGAAACGGGTACGGGTCCAAGTGGATCATTTTAAAACTGTGGGTCAATTTAAAACTGCGGGTCAATCGGGTGCGGGTCAAAACGGGTTAGGTGCGGGTCGGGTGCGCGTTGACCCAGTTTTTTCTTTTTTTATTTTTGCTTTGACTACTTGCATAATTCTCATATTTTTTTATAACACATTTTTTTTTCTTTTGAACAGATATTATATATACCACAGTTGATGACTTGATGCAAAATGTCTTTAAACGGACAAACACTAAATGAGATGGGGTGATAGGAAACTATTAACGTAATATAATATAATATAATATCTATCTATATATTTATTAAAACAATAGTTAACCGAACGATTCTAAAAGCTTTACAACTCAAAACCTATCTTATAACATTGACACGTAGGATATAACCTATGTGACATTTTTATAATTTTTTTGCCAATAATTTAATTATGAAAAAATAAATAAAATAAAACTAAAAATTCAAGATATTATTTAACACTAAAAACTCAAGATTCTATTTAACGTGGGATTTTTTTTTCTTAAGCAAATATTTTGTTTCCAGGTTCTAATTATATTTATATTGATTTAATATTAATTATATAATTAGGAATGCGACTTTACCTACCAAAATAACACATATTTCTTTCCCCTACTCAATTCATTGTAATTTTAATTTGGTTTTCAATTATTTAAAAGCTTTTCATCTTGTACGAAATACATTATTTGATGATGTAATCTTCATTAAAGTATTTTATTTGAATGAGTATGATAGATAATCTATTCTAATGGATTATATATCAGTTTGTAAAAATAATACATTGCTATGATCATACATTACATTACAATTATATATCAGTTTGTAAAAATAATACATTGCTATGGTCATACATTACATTACAATTTAATTTAAATTTATGTTTATTAATATTGCGTGAAGTATAATATGTGTTATATTAGATAAAAATAATTATATTTACTTATTAAGTGACTAATAGTTATATAATAACAATTATACTTTGGATTTATATATTTCAATATATATAAAAATATTTCCATTACCAATAAATATAGATTTATGTATATATGTTTATAATACAAGTTAGAATTGTTAAAAGTTATTATTTATACTCATAATACATAAACAACATGAACTATTTTAAACAACCGCAGACCTAGTATATATATATATAGATATATATCTATATATTTATTAAAACAGTAGAAATCTGAACAATTATAGAGCCTCTTTAATTGAAATAATTATTCACACACTAGCACATAGGATTTTAACCTACATGACATCTCTATATTTTTTCTATAATATATATACACCCAAAAAAATACTATTAATATCTAAATTTTTTTATAATGTTTACGTGTATAGAACAAATCCGGTTAAAAAGAAACACAAAGCCCATATAAACATTAAATAATTAATAACTATAAATTAAACATCAAAAAGATAATGTCTAAAATAATCTTACAAAATCACACATGTGAATAAACATACGGCTATAAACATATAAATATATTACCAATTTTTAGTTATATATCAATCTCATTGAACAGATGGTAGTTTTATCTAGACAAAAAATATCATGTCCCATCTTTTTTATGTTTTTTGCTTATGCTATTGTAAGTTTTAATGTTTAACAACTTTATTCATCCACTATTATGCATATATGTGAAATATATGATCTACATACGAACATTATTTTAACATAAAACTTCATGATCATGGCAATCTTAATCCATATCTACAAAATTTGTTGTGAGGTTTTATGAGTTTTCCAGTATCTTTTTTCTCAATATTGTTACTTAACGGTTTTTTTTTTTTTTTTTTCAATATTGTTATTTAAGTTTTTTTATTATTATTATTATTATGTTATTTTTAGTATTTGCTTAAGATCACCATCTTCTTGAATTAAATTGTCATTCAAATAGCAATTATGTACACTATATAAACTTTAATGTTTTCATCCAGGAAGTAGTTTTGTTGATTGCAAAACTGTTTCAAATACATTATGTCAAAATCACACAAAACTTACAAAAAGAAAACTGTAAACTTCAATGGCAATTATTTTTATACAAAAATGTATAATGATCTTCAAAAAATAGTTTTTGTTATTAGGTATATCTCTTTTTAAGGCATGTTAACTCTCAAAACCCTTTTTTGATTAAAAACAAACACCACTTTATTTAGTTAATAAAATGTACAAATGTATTACAATATTACAATATCAATTGATATTTCAAAATTATATTCTTTTAAGGAATATATGTTATAGTTACATGATGGCCTTATTGAATGGATTTTAATATTGTGAAGAACTTGCTTTAAGCTGATAATTTATCATCTAATAAAGTTTAAATGAATTTTTACAAGTGTATAATATATAAAATTAGAAAAAATAATTATTAATAATTGTTGGCATATACATTCTAATCTTTTAGGCAACTAAATCAAACCATATATTATAACAGCCACAAATCGTGATCTACATACGAACATTATTTTAACATAAAACTTCATGATCATGACAATCTTAATCCATATCTACAAAATTTGTTGTGAGGTTTTATGAGTTTTCCGGTATCTTTTTCCTCAATATTGTTTATTTAACGGGTTTTTTTTTTTTGGTCAATATTGTTATTTAAGTTTTTTTTATTATTATTATTATGTTATTTTTAGTGTTGCCTTAAGATCACCATAGTTAATTTGTCATTCAAATAGCAATTATGTACACCATATAAACTTTAATGTCTTCATCCAGGAAGTAGTTTTGTTGATTGCGAAATTGTTTCAAATAAATTATGTCAAAATCACACAAAACTTACAAAAAGAAAATTGTAAACTTCAATGGCAATTATTTTTAGACAAAAATATATAATGATCTTCAAAAAATAGTTTTTGTTATTAGGCATATCTCTTTTTAACAACGATTCTTAGGCATGTAAACTATCAAAACCCTTATTTAATTAAAAACAAGCACCACTTTATTTAGTTAATAAAATGTACAAACGTAATACAATATCAATTGATATTATTTCAAAATTATATTCTTTTAAGGAATATATGTTATAGTTACATGATGGCCTTATCGAATGGATTTTAATATTGTGAAAAACTTGCTTTAAGCTGATAAATAATCATCTAATAAAGTTTAAATGAATTTTTACAAGTGTATAGTATATAAAGTTAGAAAAAAAGAATTATTAATAATTGTTGACATATACATTCTAATCTTTTAGGCAACTTAATTCAACTATATATTAAAACAGCCGCACATGGTATGGGTAAAATACCTAGTATTATATATATGTGTAATAAAGTTATTATAAATAAAAAATATAGCAAAGTAATGTTAAAAAAAATGCTAAAAAATAACAACAAGCACATTATCTGATGTGGCAAGGAAAAATAATTGTTAAACAATTATTATTATTATTATTATTATTATTATTATTATTATTATTATTATTATTATTATTATAAAAAACGAAAAGTAAATGTTAAAATATACACATGCCCCAGCCACATGTAGGGGTGATGCACAATCAAAAAATCCTTATTTATAATAAACGTACAATTATTAATCCACAACATACAACTCTAAGAGCATTTTTAATGGTATAGGTTTTTACTTGAAAGCTTTTTAAAAAGCTTTAACTCTATTGGCAAAAGTTTGATAATGACTTGAAAATAGCTTTGAAATTCTTTAGATTATAATTATATATGTAGGAGAGAGAGTGTAATAACTTGAAAATTTTCAAGCTTTTGTAAAAAAAACTTTTATACCCAATGGTAAAAAGTCTTTATAATAATTTTTTGTAATTGTAACAAGTCTTATAAAAAGCTTTTCAAATTTACCATTGGAGGTGTTCTAAGAAGTACATCTATATTATACATTGTAATACCACATCTAAGAATATAAACCAGTCTCTCAACCCTATGTCTCCCTTTGTTTCTTCTTGTTTCTTCCAATAAACCCTTATACAGTTATACTAGTGATTCAGTGTTTTTTTTTCCATTCAGAAGTTCAGGTGTAACAAATGGTTGAGTGATACCCGTTCTAAATATTGTTTAAGATTCCATGTTACCAATTAGACCCGCAATCTAGTTTTGAAGTTTCTCATATCAACCCAAACGGGTTGAATGAGTTACCCCAATATACTTGTTTTCAACACTTTGAGTAAAGATTGTCGGGTCTAATCTAAAGTAAAAACTTATTAACTTAATTTTCACGATCAAAATTCTAACTTTACAACTCAGCCTCTCAATTTTAAATATAACAATCATTTCATTTTATTCTATCAAAAATACTATGTAATATATAGCAATAGGTTTTATAGGACAATGATTAAATTGCAAATGATAACCTAAAAAGTTATCTACCACGATAAATGAATAATGATTGAAAGTAAATAAATAAAAAACACATTTGATCCTGCAACTATAAAACATACCAAAATCGTCCTCATATTATACTCGCTAAAAGTATAAGCATACAAATCACACATATCAAACCTATAATGTTTGATACTAAATTGGAACAATATTATAAGGCTAAGTGGATAACCACTCCACCACGTTATGAAAGAATTCTCAAGATTCAAGAGACACACGATATTTATATTCTTTAATTAATTATGATAATAATAAAAAAAATGTTTATAGGCAAGTTTTACAATATTTTATCGTTAGACAAATAACTCAATCCGTAATGGATTAACTTACACAATTTACAAAAAATATAGTATTTGGAATAAAATAATGTGAAGCCAATAATATTAAGTACCACATAAAAAAAATTTAAAAAAATAAATAAACCCAATTAACCATTACACGTCATTCTTGATGTGTATTTTCTAGTCTTAAATTTATGAACACGAAATACCTAGCTACTGACTACTACACACTTGCGGGCAGTGAACCCGTTCGTATGCAATATAGTTGACTTGGTAAACCGAGGTCGAACAAAAGGACTTAATAAGCAATTGTCACAGTAAAGTGATTCAGATTAAAAGGGGGTTTTGTGACCGAATTGTCACGTTGCAAAGTTAGTGAAGAAAGTCAGTAATCCCGTAGGATTAATCGCAAAGAGTATTTGATTTATTGAATCTTAACACAGATTAAGAAATGAACACCTACTTGGATCAGCTCACATGCCAATCATCGGGTCTAAATATTACTTGCATTTGTTGAACGACTCAAAAAGTAGACAAGATGAACTCCCGTTATACTTGAAACTTCAACTGCTCAAAACATAATTATTGCTCCCGCACTTAATTTCTCCTCTAAACAGTTAAGCATTAAATTCCTGAGTTGATTTTATGATTTAATCTTTTGAAAGCTTTCTCCCGAACTGCTTATTCGCCTAATCAGATCCCTCGATCATAGACGTTTACACATTCAAAATGAATTTAATTGTTTTTAATCTTTATCGTTGATTTCTCCCGAACTCCAACGATTTCAGGTTAATTATAGACCGATTAACCATTTCATAAATCAATTGACAATGACGTAGATTTCTCTCGAACTTCTAATTATAATTATCAATTAATTAATATAAAAGTTGAAAACAATATTTAAATCCAAATAAATGTGGATCTTCGATTAAACATATAAACCTTGTTCAACATTTGCAAGCAACATCAATTCGACCGTATGACATGCTTACTACCCAAACGGGTGCTAAAGATTTAGCTATTCATATTAGAAACGCAAGAACAAACAAATAGAGAGGAAATCATATTATACCAAATGAATGATGATAATCCGGTAGCAATGATGATTACAATCCAAAGCTGAAAATAGGCGAAACCCTAATCACTTGTTTGCTCCCAAAATATTCCTAAGTATGAGAAACTATCAAAATTGTGTTATGAATTCGTCCAAAAGTGCAGAACCCTAACTAATCCTATGTACAAAACACGCGTGTAACGGCCGTTACTTTTATACTTAAGGCCTAACGGGAGTTACTGGGCTAACGGCCGTTACTCTTCAGTTGATTTTTAACGGCCGTTAGTTCTCTAACTGCCAGTTACAGGAGAAACCACAAACCACCTATGTAACGGCCGTTACTGGGCTAACGGCAGTTACAACTTCCAGATTTCGTTTTCTTCGTCTTTCGCTCGATTTCACCCGAATCTTTCTCCCGTTTCTTCCTTAACTCATCAAAATCGACCAATTCATTCGTCTAATCAATTTCCAACCTGAAAACACTCAACATACCTTCAAAGCATCGAAAGTTGGATATAAAACTATCAAAATGACGAATAATTGGTTCTAAAGTCACGTGGGAAATGGTATAAAATATGACACATCAATTCTTGAGTTATTTTTTTAAAAGAAAAGAAAAGAAAATGGAAGAAAGTTCATCTTCTTGCATTCTTGAGTTTTTCTTTTACAAGAAAAGAAAATGTACAAGAAAAGAAAGTGTAAGAAAGAAAAATTGATGGTTTTTACATTAGAGAACTTTCTGGCCATTATTGGCTTGATTTGAATGGAAAAATTTTTTTCCCTATCTTTTCTTCCCCTATTAAATCTAATCTTTTCTTTTCTTTAAATAAAAACTCCAAAATACAGCCTTAAGGATGGGTGTGGGCTAATCAATTCTCTTGTACCTATCCCAAAAATAATCAAAACATAATGTTATTTCAACACCATATCAAACAATGACGGAATGATACCTGTGTTTTCATGATATGTTCGGTTTTTCAACCCGAATGTTTTCCCCGCCAAGATACGCCTCAAATCATATGAGTCTCATTTTTACGAACATTTTGCATCATCATCGGCCATTTAACGTAACACCGACAACCTAATTATTCAACGATATCATCACCGACATAATACTATTTTTCCGGTCACATATTGCTTTAATGAAACAAAACATGACGACACTACCACGGATCAAAAAATTTCGGCAACGCTACCGGTAAAAATAGCAGCATGCCAACATTTAAACGAAAAACCCAAAAAGGGGTAACCAAAAAACCAAAACAATGGTAACTAGAAACTCCAAAAAGGGGTCGAACGAAAAACCAAAGGAACAGTAACCATAAACCCCAAAAATAGTCACCGGAATAACATTCAACAACAATAGCCAGGAACCCCAAAATGGGGTCACTAGAAAGTAACAGCAAGTATAAACGAAACCCCCAAAAGGGTCCTAAAAGTGACTATCCATGACCGGCAATAAAAAGAAACATTAAAAAATGGTTTTAGATCTCGTCGGAATAAGAGTGTAGTACATTTGGAGCATCGACAAGTCGATTCCGGCAATACAAGCCAAGAAAAAGATAATATTAGCCTCAATTTCAAAAACCCCCAATTAAAAAGTAAGGTTTCCGGTGAAATGACAAAATTGGCACTACAACACGCTCCAAACATTCAAAAAGGATCGGCCAAATATAGCCGATATATATAGCCGATGCAAGTTGTCAATACTTGTCGATGGATAGGGTGCAATGGAACCGACAAGACAATTATTGCCCCTTAGAGTTCCTTTGGATTAGTGATGCTCAACTCAAACTTGGAAGAGGCACGTTCCATCTAATCATCTACGGTTAAGTTTTAAGTGACTTTCTTTCTTGTAATCAATTTTGGATAATGGTTCTATTAAGAGGGGGCGACAGACTCGGCTTTTCTTAAGATTTTGGTTTCAAATCCGGATATTAATATTTAATTATTAAGTTGAGAAAAAATAATTACTAACAAATGACATTTGAAGTTAAAAAGTAGTAATAAAATAAGTTTTGAATTCAATGTTGTTAAAAAAGTTGATTTTTTGTATTTTTGGACGTAGAAAAGAAAGTTTTTTCTTCCTTAGTATCTTGATTGTTCCAAACTATCAAGCTAGCTAGCTTCTCAAAAACTTACGGGAAAAAAAAAAGTGTATAACTACATCCACAATATTGATAGTTTGATACTATTCAATGAACCCAAAATGTAAATTTGAATATTGAAATTTATCATTTCCAGCTGTGAAAAATTCTTTTTATCTATATATATCGGCCTATGAGGAGTACGAGTATGTTAGGTAAATATGTGTGCTTGGCACGACAAAAGTCCCCCTAAATATATCTATAGAATATAAAAAAATTATGGTTTACAAAACGTTAATATATAAAATTATCCCGTCAGTGTATAAATTCAATAACTTTAGTATAAAATTAACTTGATTTTTAAAATAAAATATTTAGTCCATGGTTGTTATTTTATTTAGTTTTCCTGCCTCCACTGGCCATATATATATATATATATATATATCCATTATCTATCTATATACTATATTATAAAGCAGATTTTCTCTATATTTTCAACATTAAACTTGAAATTTTCAATATTGATTTTAAGTTTTTCCCCAAGATGTCCCTCATATCTATTCTATATTTATCTAAAATAACTATAATACCCTTTCTCTCTCCTCAAATCTCAACCAATCATCTTTTTTCTCTCTCCTTCATAAATCATTTATTCCTCCAATTCATTCAAAATCTTTTATTTCACATCGATAAATTATAAAAATTGTATGAGTGTTCTTAAAATTCCATGCCCTTTCATTAGAGATGTCATTCGATATACTTTCAACAAATTTTTAAATCCGAGGGCGGAGCCCGTATGGCTAAGGCATTTAACTATCATACTCTATGACATAAACTCCTATAACCTATCATCCTCTATGACCTAGGTATCACCCCACCATCTCACTGCCGCAACGCGCGGGTAGTTGCTCTCGTATTATAAAGCAGATCTCCCCTGTTTACATTTTAAGTTTCAACATTTACTTTCCCAAAATGCCCATATTTCAATTATATATTTACCTAGCATCATTTCTCTCTCCTCAAATCTCAACCAATCATTTTTTTTCTCTCTCCTCCATAAATCATTTATTCTTTCAATTCATTCAAAATCTTTTATCTCAAAAACCGTATATCAATAAATTATAAAAATTATATGGGTGTTCTTAAAATTTCATGTTCTTTCATTAGAAATGTCATTCGATATACCCCTTGTTTCTGGAGACAGAAGTCAAGGGTTCGATCGACATGCCCAGCAAGGCTGGAGGTTCTTTTCTACCTATGGTTGAACATGAAAACAGCATCTCTATTGTTGGTACCCAAAACCCGTGGAAGACGGCATTGGAAGTAATTTTTTTTTCTAATGGTCAATGTTAACATTAATTGGTTTCTTTCCCTTTTCACACCAAACCATGATGTGAAATCGTTGAAGGCTCAAGGTGAATGCAAAAGATTATTGGGTTAACATTGCGGATGTTAAGATGAAAGCAATTTTGGTTTTACTTATCTTATTGTAGAGGAAATATTTTTTTTAATTTTGTTAAAAATTTTAAAGTGTAAACAGTTGGAAGTAAAATGATGTAAGCGATTGGAAGTAAAATATATATATCTATATAATTATTAAAACAGTAGTTAACCGAGTTTTCTAAAGCATTCTTCAAATTCAAATCTATGCTAAGAAATTGCAACATAGGATTTGTCCAATGTGTCATCTCCTTACTTTTTTTAACAATATTTTATCTTATATTTATAAAAAAAATTAAAAGAAACAAAAAAAAAAATATCTTCCATCAAAATTATCAAATCTTATTTATTAAATCTAATTAAATAAAAGCAATATATAAAATATTGAAAAAGTAAAAAGTAAATCTTATATATAAATCTGGCCTCTTATGGCCGTATGTAATATATGATAACTAAAAAAAATATCATTTCCAATTTTGATAATGAATTACAAAGGATCAAACCTGGATGCGTTGAATTTGTGTTCAACCTCATTTGTTGTGTCATAAATATATAATTATGAAAATATTGGCGGATTTACTTCAAGTGGAACTAATCCACCTAATTTATGACAATTTTGTCCGTGCAATCTATATACATAAGGACCTCGACCATTATAAGGAGGGTGGTTTTCGTGTCCACAAAATAACATCTTTTGAGTTTATCAAGTTGCCACCGATCAAAGTTTTTACTTACATATTCTCACATAAAAACTTATACCCTTTTATGATAATTGTGAGAAACAGAGAAAGAAAAAAAAATAAGCATCAAGCTAATTAGTTATGTTTTGGAAAACTCGAGTCCTGCAACGTTTCCCATCGCCCAGGATTTCTAAAACCAGCGTTCTTAAGGCCATAGAGTCGACGGAAAAGGGGGGAAAGAAATGCATGGGAAAGAAGGTTGGATTAACCCCGAAAAAAGTGATCCAGTATTTTTTTTATAACTTGCAACTTTTCGATCTCTCCATATAAAAATTAAGTAAACCTAATAATGTTTACAACTCATGTTCAAAGAAAATAAAAATAAATCAACAAAGACTTTATAACTAAAATCACTAATAAACTAGATATACAAAAATAAGCTATCGAAATATATGTGATTATCTTCCGTGATAAAAATTTCTTTTGATCTTACCAAATGGTTATGTATAAAATGGTAACAAGAAAAAGGGGATAAAAAGAGAACAATAACATATTTATCTTAGCTTTTGTTTTTCAACCTTTTTGAACAATAATTATAACAATCCGCACATCGTGCGGGTACAATACCTAGTATATATATATAGGTTTTAGGTAAAATAAAACAACTATTAAAGTAAAACAAATAAAACAATAGGTTTTTATTCAGTGATAATCACCGTGTATCATGAAAATCATCGTACATCAATTGGTTTGTGAATCTTCGTGCATCAATATAACCATGATCTAAGGATCAAGATCTTGTCTTATTTGTTTTACTTTAATACTTGTTTTACAATACCCAACCCTTATATATATATATATATATATATATAGAAAAGACCACGTGACAGCTATTTCGGTATAAAACATTTACGCACGCTCTACGGTTCTAATTGGATGTGCTTTTCGTTCCGATCATAGTTAACATGTTAAAATGAATTTTGTCATGATAAGTGGTCACACAAACACACCAATCAAGCAGGATTTTTCGCTCTAGTATGTTAACGTGAAGGTCTTTGTCTAGTCGAAGATAAATTTTGGTCTTCTACGTTTTTTTAATGTTACTATTTTTATTTATACTCTTGAACTATTCTATCTTAAATCATTCTATATTAAACGTGAACTTCTCTCCAAAAGACAATATAATCTACCAGAGCCATTAAAAATTAGAATTACAATTTTTGTCATCTATTATTTACAAAGATAAGGATAATAAAATATAAATAAATTATCAGTTATCGGATTGAATTGATTGTTATCAAATAAAAGTTTCTTAATCTTGTGTATATACTTTTAGTAAAGGTGATACAAATGTTACAAAAAAAAAGAGTAAAGGTGATACAAGTAAACAGAATTCCTTTTAAAATCATATATAAATACATTTCTCTTGATGTGAATATATTATGATATAAATCTATAAGTTATTATCAAATATGAAATATGTCATTGGATTCTTCAATATCTCAACAAAATAGTTTAGTCTTGTGAAACTGATCAAAACCTAATTATGTCTGCCCAAAATAACAAAACCAAATATTGAATGTAGGTAACATGCATTGCCTTATTGTTGTGGAGATGTTCTTTTATTCCATCAATGATTATGTTAGCACTTATAGTAGTAGTAGTAGTATATTTTGTTTAACTAAATTCTATCTAATCATTGCTTATCTTTCTTGTCTTTCAACTAAAAATAAAATCATCAGCTAATGGAAAGGATGAGATTTAAACACCAACCTTAGATATATTTAGCAAAACTAGTTAATAGCTGATGACTAATAAGTAATAACTGGTAGCTGTCGACTAAACAGTACATCTAAATCCAAATAACTTGACTCAATTTTAACGAGTTAGGTTTGGTCGGGTCTATTTTTGCCATCCTAAGTCAATTTCCTGTTCTCATAGATTTTGGGTGTTTTGTGTTATAGATAGACCCTTCATACGTATATAAAATATTACAAGTTCAACGGATATAAAATGTCAAAATGATAGAAAAAATGTTAGTTCGTTACATCGTAGATTATTCTTTGAATACTCTCATTTCAAGTTATTAACAAAGTACTTGTAATAATTAAAACATTTTATTAAAAGAGGGACAAACCTATATATGAAACAATGTAAAGTAAAAGCAAGTTATTAACTTGTGAAATAAGTCGAATACAAACTATGAATAACTCAACTAAATGAATCAATAAGAGTCTATGATAATTTGCCTGTTTTGAAGTAATTTGGAGTATTACAATTGGCTAGCTACGAGAATTAAAAAAAATTGATGATTGCAATTAAAAAAACAGTAGGTTTGATATGGGACTATGGGTACATGAGTACAGGAACCCCTTTTGATGAAACTTTTATTTAGGCCAGAAAGATGTCTAATGATGAAGTCTCCTTAAAAAGTGAGGCCCTATGCAGCTGTGAGGGCTGCTTTCCTTTGGGCCTATAGCCCACCAATGACCAATATCAATCCCCTGGCTCATGGCCCACGATTAGACAACTTACTGCATAGGGTTCAATGGGATTATATTCGAACATGTTTTTACTAGTGACTACTATAGTATATAGTATAATCATATCATTTTTATGATTACGAGAAATCAGTCTATGTTGGTATGTACAACGACTTATTTGTTGTTCTGTGGTTGTAACTGTGATAGTTGTTCCGCCACTAAGCACAATGTTTCCATATAATGTAAATCATTCCTAAGGCTATAAGGAGCAAGGCTTTCCCATAAAGCCTTTCATTGGGGCATCTCATGCCATGTGGCATCTTAGTCATCATAAGGCTTTCCCCTTTATTACTTGGAACAATGCCTTCAAAAATAGAAGCCCCTCCTATATTAAAAATTCTAACAAAATGGACCCCTACCTGACCCTACCATCCTTCCAATCAATTAAGCTTCGATCTCTCTTTCTAGATCCAAAATTCTTAAACACATATAAAAGTACAATCTGTATTGAAAAGTGTACAATTATTGAGGGGTGTTTTTCTGAAAATAATAACCATGGATCTGGAATAAAGAATTGCTTTTTGACAAAAACAAAAGCTTTTGGGTCCTACCTGGTGTTATAGTACACACTGCTCCAGAACTCTCACGCCTCCTTCACCCTTCCCATTTCTAACGCCTTGGCTGTTTCTCTCTCCAGAACGCCCCCTTGGGGCAATGTAGGGGGCGTTTCGGGGCGTTTTCGTGTGTGAAAAGTGAAATATGACACCTTGCTCCGTTCAGTCTAATATCCACTGTCACCAGGTCACGTTTCTATATTAGGATTATAGAAACTGGGATCGTGTATGTTTTCAAGGACGGGTCAGGGACGGATAGGAGACGAAGGCGTTAGGAGTGCTCTTATGTTATATTTGTAATAATTATAAAGTTTTTTGTGATTATATTCAATACACCATTAATCTATATGGACTAGGCATGAGCATATGGATCGGAAACCCGAAGCCCGACCAAGACCCGACCGAGACCGAACCGGACCGGCCCGACCGAGCCACAATCGGTCCGGTCTTCGGTCTATGGTTTCCTGCAACTTCGGTCTTCAGTCCGGTTCGGTCCAAAACCCGGAAAATGCTGGTCCAGGACCAAAACCCGACTTTGACTGTGGGCTTAAATATTTAATGGGTTTATTATGGGCTTTGGTCTTCATTTGAGTCCAAAACTCCAACCTGCAGCCTCCTGTCCAACATACAAAAAGAGTCCAACATCCAAAAAGAGTCCAATACTCCAAAAATGAGCCCAGCAAAGCCACACAAGTCCAACATCTCAAGCCCATTTCTCATTTTTGGTCCAACCCTACATAGACCGGGACCGACCCGAGGAAACCCGGGACCGAACCGGACCGACCGAGCTTGTTTCAGTCCGGTCTTCGGTTTGAGTTTTTATGCCATTTCGGTCTTCGGTCCACATCGGTCCGGTCCGGTCCGGTCTTTTGACCGTGCTCATGCCTAATATGGACTAACACAGCTTTTGAATCAACGTGAAGTGACGATCGTAGGATCTTAACAAAGATAGTTCCGATCAATCAATAAACTGTGCTAATAACTAAAAATAATGCAGATAAAATGCAGATATGTTATTTTTTATATATGATATAAAAAGATTATGTATAGATCGTTCCTCATTTGGTTACCAAGAGTGATTTATAAACTAGTAATAACTAAAATTATAAAAAGCTTTACACATCGATCATAATCTTTGCCTTGATTACCGTCTTCACTTTATTCTCATGGATGTCTTTAAACTATGAAATTTTAAGTGTCACTCTCTTTGGATCCTTTGGACAACAAATTTTGTAGTTTGGTGAACTTCCCACACATAATTCACTATCATGTAAAATACATATATGTGTATAAATAAATATCTATAAATATTAATCTTACCTTCACTATCTCCGAAAAATTACATTCTCCAGCATGGAAAAACACATACTTACCAAAGTGACTATACTGTCCTTATCATTCTTCTATCTCTTTGCATGCTCAAGTAAGTTTCTCAAAACAAACATTCTCATTGTCATTTAGCAATTACTTCCTGCTAAACTCTTTTTCTTTTCACTTTCTTCATTGCAGGGGCTCTATCAAGCAAAATTGGGGTGAACTTCGGGCGATTAGGGAACAACCTTCCATCTGCAACTCGGTCCATTGAACTCCTCCAAATCATGAAAGCGGGTCGTGTCAAACTCTATGATGCTGACCATGAAATACTCCAACTGCTGTCTGAAACAAAACTAGAGGTCACTGTCATGGTCACTAATGAGGAAATCTCGGCAATTGCTAGAAATCAAGAAACTGCAGACCAATGGGTATATGAACGTATCCTTAATCATTATCCTGCTACCATGATTCGATATGTGCTTGTTGGGAATGAGATCTTCAGTTATACAGCCACCGATCAAGATTTGCAAATAATGAATGATCTTGTACCTGCCATGGTCCGACTTCGGTCCTCACTTAAAGCTTTAGGAATTAACAACATAAAAATTGGTACTCCTCTAGCTATGGATATCCTAGAATCCACATTTCCACCTTCAAGTGGAACATTTAAGCCCGAAATCATTCAGCAGATTGTACCTTTACTGAACTTCTTAAGCGGGACAAACTCGTTTTTCTTTCTTGATGTTTACCCATATTTTGCATGGGCTGACAATCCAATTGGTATCAACCTTGATTATGCTCTACTTAGAGGAAACCAAACTTATACAGACGTGGATAGTGGACTGACCTACACGAACCTACTAGACCAGATGATCGACTCAGTGTTCTTTGCTATGGCTAAACTGGGTTACAATGATGTGATGATTGCTATAGCAGAAACAGGATGGCCACATGAAGGTGACTTGAATCAGCTCGGTGCAACTAGAGAGAATGCAGCAGTTTATAACCGTAACGTCATAAGAAAGATGACCGCGCAGCCACCTATTGGAACTCCAGCTAAACCAGGGGTTATCATTCCAACTTTTCTTTTTTCGTTGTATGATGAGAATGAAAAGACAGGTCCAGGATCTGAGAGACATTGGGGGCTACTAAATCCTGATGGAAGCCCAGTTTATGAAGTGGACCTGAGTGGGAAGGCATATAAGACCTGATTAGTTATTCTAATGTCTTTATCACACTTTTGGTTCTAATATGTGATGTAATATACAGTTTAGAGCCATTAATTAACTTCCCCGAGTTCCAAAAGATTGCCTAACGATGCTCACAAACATATTTTCTAAATCACATTTACCTGAGGTGGCAAAATGGGTGGTTCAGGTAACAGGTCAATATACGCTAGGGTCAGTGACCCGGAAACACTTTCTGATCTCAAAACTAATACTCTACTCCCTTACCTTTCCAATGTTTCACTTGATACACTTATAGTCTTCATCAAATATCCATAATCCTCAACAAGAACTAAATACCTTCAATCTGTTTTGGACAATTACAATACTAAAAACAAAGTACTGTGATTTTCAAAACTAGAAATCGGCATGTACACCATGAATGGAGGGACTACATTTATATCAAGTTTTAATTTCTTAAAACATTCCAAAATATAAAAAGCACAAAACATTCGAGTATTCAAATATCCAGTAAAAAGGAAAAAGTACGAATATAGAACCAGGATCATTTAACACATACTAGAGTCCATCAGTCTAACAGGCAATAGCAAAAAATAATCATGAAATATGTTAATGAATAAACCACTAGTGGTACATTGTCACAGCCTCATGTCATACTTACATATATTAATATGGATAAATGAAAAATAAATCTATAGTCTAATCCCAAAAGGCAGAGTGCAGTGTATGAACTGTTAAGTTAGGTGAAGTGCTATCTTTATATATATACAGTGTGGCATCCACTTGCAACCTTAAATATAATGGTGCTTTTAAAGTGGGAAAACCAGAAAGCAAACGAAGCATCAAAGATTAAGCCAATGGAATCAAACTTCAGTATCAAGATTCTTTTTCTCCACTTGGGTCTCTTCATTCTGGCCATTTTCTCCCTCCTCCACCAAGGAACCGCCAGTTATGTGGCGGAAAACAATACAAGATCGCCCCACAATGGCTCGTTGGAAAATTTAGTGGAAGAGCTACTGGAATCAGAGATTACAAGAAGGTATCTTGAAGACAAAAAGTATATATCGACAGGAGCTTTGAAGAGAGACCAACCTGTGTGTGATGGTGGTGGTAAAGGTGAAGCATATACGAAATCTGGTAGTTGTACCCAACCTTCATCTAATCCTTACAATAGAGGATGCTCAAAGTACTATAAGTGCGAGCGTTGAGTAAAAGTTAAGGTTTGTTTGATAACGCAAAATGAATTAGTATTAGATGAATCAAGCGTGTAAATTACTCAACGACTTATGTCTCGAGTTGAATCTGAATGACACCTATTTGTTGTTTATGTCACATGGAAACCTTGTCTGTTTAATTAATCAGCAATGTTTTTCACTAACGTGCATGTTTTTTGTTTCTTCTAGAGGTAGAAAAATAACAGGTTGTAACAAGACTGGGTCGAAACGGGTAACTTACACTCCATAGTTTAGGTAAAAACAGATAGGTCTGACAAGAATGGTAGAAGAACCAAACGAGATCTTGTTCATATTCATTCGTTTAACTTATCGAACGGTTCACTAGCGGATAAACGAATATAAAATGTGTTCATGTTTGTTCATTAAAAAACTTGGCTTGTTTGCGTTCTATTTGTATGTGTTTACAAACAAATGCAAACAAACATATGATTAGAAGCATTGGGTATCAAATTCGAATATACAAAACATCAATCTACTGAAAATAATTATCGGACATGCTAACTGTGATTTTAATATCCAGAAACTATTCTACAAATTGCAAGCCTGAACAAGAAATAGGTGGTGTGACCCATAAACACTTTTTAACCTTTTTTATATCATAAATAACTAAGCACTTACATGTAATTACAAAAGATGGTATTTTACGACAATCACAGTTGAATATTCTTTAGTAAACCCATTTAGGTAGTTGAATACATATGGATACATTTTGGTGACTTTTTACCCGTTCAGCCACTAAACAAACATCTTAACTTAACCATTTTACCCGCTAAAGATAATGCATTACTTAAATCTACCCATAAAGGTAAACAAATTAGAACTGTCATCTTTAGTATCCACACAATAGAGAAGCAGTCAGTACAACAAACACAGTATTCACACAATACTTTCCAAAGGTTTCTTGATATTTTAAAGGTTTGTTGCGATTTTGTGACAGTATATGAAAGTTGGCGAAGATGAGAGACGGGTGGTGATGGCGTTCGAGAGTAGGAAAAGGTGGTGGGTCACATTCTTATAGGGTGGGGACAAGCGGGTGATGTCTATGTATTGTCATATGTTGGCTTCAGTTACTATTTTAGGAAAGAAACTTTGTTTTGGTCCATTGTATGTAAGTTTGTCTCAAAACCGAACGAATTGTGTAAGAAATCGGTCGGATACTAACTTGGCACCATCAAACATGTGATACGTGGCCCAATGAGAGACCACCACATCAGCTTTTTACACGATTCGTTCAGTTTAGCAGGTTACTTACATACAATGAATCGAAACAAAGTTTCTTTCCTACAATAGTAGCGGAAAACAAGTTACATACACACACAGATTCTTTTCCCTATTAGTAAACATAAACATTGGAACCAGACTAGCCAACAAATATTGAAGGGGTATTTAGGAATCTTGTGGTTAAAAAAACACGAAAACGCAATCTTCACAATCAGAGACTGACAAAGTTGAAGCAAAACAAAATAATTCATCTATTTAGAATGAAGCAAATCCTTAGAAGAAAAGAAACAGTGAAGTTTAGTTCATGTGGAGATTGGTGGTTGTATTATAAGACATACATAAATTTATGAATGTTACTTGAATTGGAGTTTCCATACTTCACGGACATTTGAGGATCCGCCCCCAACCTCAGCAATAAGGCTAGCCACCATAACACCTGCGGAAATTTAGCACACATCTTTAAGTTGAGATACAGTCTCGTTTTTTATTTCTTATACACTTGTTAACAACATGCCCGTTTTGACATCTCTACTCAAAAGCAAACCCTACTTTTATTTAAACAAAGGGAAAGGTAGCTCACCGTCTTTCTCAACCAGTGATATGAAACGTCTTGACCCCCCTCCAACTCCAAAATAATACTTCTTTGCTGCCATGTAAACAACACCATGAGGATGACTAGTACACTGCAAACACACGTGTAAGCAGCTCATCATTACTGTCAATGAATTTATAACCTAATAAAAATATGATACCATGTCGCACCTTCTTTATAAGTTCATATAGAGCAGGAAGAGTTGAAATTGAGTAAACCGTCTCGGCCATGAGAACGATATCATAACCAAAACTTTCATTTGTCCCTGACCTACAATTCATGTCCTGATCATCAGTTTGTAAATAAGGCAATACTTGATGTACTTCACTCCAATCGCCCGCAAAGTAATGGACGTCTGCCTGAGTATCCTCGGACTTAGACTTTGCAAAAAGATTGGCAACAACATTGGGAATCGTGAGAGACTGTAGAACCTCCGAATTGAAATCTTGAAAATGTACAGCAGCAGCGCCCTGAATTATATATAAAAGAAAATAATAGTAAGTTAATCTCCCACTTCAGAGCATCTTCTTGAAAAGGCTAAAAACAAACCCGGAAGCTTACCTGTAGGCAAGAATATATTCCGGGAAGCCCATGGCCACAACCAAGCTGAATGATGATCACATGTGGTTAGAAAGCATCGAAATGACTCAAGAAGACACATACCCATGCAAATTATATAAACGGACAAGCAAAGATTTTTCAATAGAGAAACTTCCTAAGAATTAAGATACCACCTCCAATACTTTCTTTCCAGGTAATGACAGATTGCCACATTCGACCTCCAACCGAAGAGTCCTAACCAAATCCAATGAGCCTTCCCATAACTTCAATCCGCCTGATCTCACAAGATAATAGACCAATTATCACATTAATGAAAAATGCTGCCAGCCTACCTTGCTTGATCAACCATCAAGGGACACAGGATAAGTGAAGAAGCAACATTCACAAACCTTCATATTTTCCTGGTACTAAATCAGAATTCGACAACGCAAAAACTTCTTGAGTACTCACCCTCCCCTATGAAAAGGCCGGTCAAACAAATCAGTTCAACATGTCAAAAACGTTGCATTAAAAAAAAGTTGTTGAATTGTGTTAGCATTCCGAAGTAATATATGAAGTTTTCTGATGCCGATAACTGTTATGAAAGGGAGCAATTTCAATGAAGACGGATACATAGAATAGCAATGTAGTTTAAGGCTTTAAGCACTGACCAGCTATGGTAATTGACTAATTATAAATAGGGTTTTGTATCCCGGAATGCAAGTAACTTTGCAATTTTTTCTGTTGTGTGTATGCATCAAAAAGTTTGAACATTTTATGTAAGTATCTCGCTAAATTGAACACTTAATATAAAATTTTTATGTTGACCAATCAAAAACTTTTACGTGGGTAGCTCATATAATTGGCACGTATATATTTTTACATTATGCGGTCAATTTAGCGAGATACTTACATAAAATGTTCAAAAAATTTTATGCATACACACAATAGAAAAAGTTGTAAAGTTACTTACACTCCGGAATACTTAACCCTTATACATTTAATACATCAAAACTGCCAAAGTAAGTCTGGCAAATACTTGTAATAATCCACTCCCTCGCTCGCAAAATAATTATCCAACTTATGTCTAGAATTAATAGCCCACTTCTAACAAGAATCCATATATAATTAATTAAGGTTTTCTGTTTTGGCACGCAGCTTACGAGAGCTTCAGCTTATGAGGACTCATAAGCATTGGCGGATCCAGTGTAGTGGGAGGGGGGTCCTTTGCCCACCGTCAACCTCCCAAAAGCCCACCAAATGTTACTTTTTTTAGCCCATATATTAAATATGTTTTGATTTGGATAATTCTATAATATTGATCATTAAACATAAATATGTTTTGATTTGGATAATTCTATATAATCTTGATATAACATTATTCTTTTAACGAAATAAACTGACGTGCACATCTAATAAAAATTAAGTACATTAAAGCAAGCACTCACCGAATTAAAATCGTATGTAGATTTTGTTTTGACATATGTAGATATGATGTTTATCGTCTTATGGAGTATATCGCCAATTAGTGTAACTATGATCTGCGTGTCTTCAATGCTCGTTTTAATTAGAACTCATTATCTAAACTTTTATACTACCACCTTCAATGGAAAGTGACCCCTCTAAACAAGTATTCTGGATCCGCCACTGCTCATAAGCTTTGTTTGGCTATCAAAAGTTATGGTTTTCATAAGCTAAACCATAAGATCCTAAATTATAAGTTGCTTGAAGTAGCTTTTGGCTTGTTACTTGAGGTTTCGAAAAAGTAAATTACCTAAAAGTGGGTTTTTTGCTATAACTTTAACATAAGCTACAAGCTCAGCTACTTTGTGAAACACATATCTATACTATATATATTATAAAGCAGATTTTCCTTAGATTTTCAACATTGAACTTGAAATTTTCAATATTGATTTTAAGTACTTCCCCAAAATGCTCCTCTTATCTATTCTATATTTATCTAAAATAACTATAATACCCTTTCTCTCTCCTCAAATCTCAACCAATCATCTTTTTTCTCTCTCCTCCATAAATCATTTATTCCTCCAATTCATTCAAAATCTTTTATCTCAAAAACCGTACATCGATAAATTATAAAAATTGTATGGGTGTTCTTAAAATTTCATGCTCTTTCATTAGAGATGTCATTTGATATACTTTCGACAAATTTTTAAATCCGAGGGCGGAGCCCGTACGGCTAAGGCATTTGACTATCATACTCGATGACATATCAACTCCTATAACCTATCATACTCTATGACCTAGGTATCACCCCACCATCTCACCGCCGCAACGCTCGAGTACTTGCTCCCGTATTAACAAAAGCTTCATCTAAAGTGGGTTTTTCGCTTGACAAACTTAGGAAACAAATATTATGAAAAACCAAACACATTAGACCTCAAATATAAAAAGAGAGGATAAAAATGATATTAACCTTGAGGAGAGTAAGTCCATCAAAACTGACAGTCTCAAAAGTGGGTTTTACAGAAGGTGAAACCTGTTACAATTTCAAATATTACAATAGATGAACATAATATATAAAAATGGGGAGATGAAAATAAAAGAAAATGAAGTACCTGAGACATAAAAACTTCAATACAAGGAGGAGGTGGGATTGGAAGAGAAGGTTTCTCAGGGGAATTATCAAGAAAAGAAAACCCTGATGATGGAAATAACTGGAAGGAATCAAGTTTTGATTCATCTGAAGCCATTAATTACAATTTACTGCAAAATTTAAATGGTTTTCTTTTTCTTTTTCTTATTTTTTTATGAATGCGACTATGCGAGTTTATGAGGTTTTTTGAAGGGTTTAGTTGAGGACTTGAGGCGGGGATTGTCGTAGCGATATGGTATTTTCTTGGTTGTTTTTCGGTTGTGAATCATTAGGTCACCTCTTACATGTGTAGATAAAAAGTAAAAAATAATAATGCAAATGTGTATTAAGAATATTAATATAGAGAAACTATTAAAGTATCTTTATCTTTATCTTTATGATGATGATAAATGTACCTTAATTTAGAAGTTTCTGAACCTATTATAGAAATATGTAATATGGATTTGTGATATCATATTATCAGATATTGTGATGAAGCAGAGATTATTGATCATTTCTTCGTTCATCATATTCATTCTTAACTCGTCAGTACAATTTAAGTTAATTTCTCATTCTTGTCTCGATTAGAATCCTAAATGCCCATCGGAAAGTCGAGTATGCATTTTTGAACTAGTTTAACTACATTTTATTCGTTTGATTCGCACAACCAAAAAGTTAAAAGAAAGGAATTTTGTTAGTAAGATAGTAGGAAAATCCTATCAACTAGTTTGACCGTAGGTGTGATGTTTTACTTCACAGGTGAAGTTTCTGGTCAAATCTATGATTCATTAGTTGTGGTTTGTAATTCGTGACTATTGGTTCGTGTAATCGGATTGACGTGATTATTCGTTCACGTGATCCTAACTCAAGGTTCGGATCACGTGTTTAAGGTTCGGCACAATAAATAAAAAATTACAACAATATTGGTTTAGCAAGCGTTTTAAACTTCATGATTTTAAACAGAGAAAATTACATCATTACCCAAAAAAATCATATTAAATATATTAAATTGGCCAAGTTTTTGTTAGATTTTTCTACCAAATACCCAACAAAATTGAATAAAAGAGGGTAAATCACAGCCAAAAAACCAAAAACAAAAATCGCAAACAGAAACCCAAAATCGCAACTTTGACTTTTCGTTGAGATTTTGACTTTTCTTGCGATTTTGACTCTTCGTTGCGAGTTTGACTTTTATTTGATTTTGACTTTTTTTCATATGATTTATGGTTTCCCGTTGCGATTTTTTAGGTGTTTTATTGCAATTTTCGGTTTTCTCATTGGGATTTTGGGTTTCGATTGCCATTTTGCAAATCCAATTATGAGTTTGCGTTTTCAATCGCAATTTTGTTGGATATTTGTTGAAAATTAAATAACAGTTCATTAACATACTTATAAATAATATAAATATTTGGGTATTTAAGCTATATTTCTCTTTTAAAAATGTTCCTATTTAATTTTTAAAAGAGAACTACTATTGATACCACAAAAATTAATATATCTACTACAATTATATTAATCCGAATTGTACAGTGTACAATAAAAAAATGTATTTAATGGTAAATTAATAATAAAAAAAAAAACATTGATACAATTATCAATTTTGCATATTCTAATTATTGAGTCCAATTTTTTTTTAAGAATGATACTCTAGTAATAAAATAAAGGAAAATGTTATGATGTTAACAGTAAGATGATGTACCCACATCAATTACACATATGTTAAATCGCTCCATAAATTTTATAATATTTGTGGGAAAAACATCATTTAACTAGACGATTTTTTTTTTTAACATTCAGTCGGTATGCGACATCAGGGAAACCTCACCGTATAATGGTGAAACTTTGCACGTACCCTAGACAACGAGATGTTGACTATGAGCCGTTACAAATATTTAGAGAAAAAAAACCTCAAGACTTATCATACCTAAGGATCAAACTCAAAACTTTAAATAAAACTTGAAATGCCTCCGATCTGGAGTAATTGGCTAGATGTTAACTAGACTAGATGATGTGGTTATCCCCATAAAATAATACGTCGCTTATGAAGTCGTTAAAAGTCTCCCAACTACCTCCATACCTTCTTCCATTCCGGGGTCTTCCAAACCGACGCGCACACACACATAACACGAATCCAATGGCCGAAAAACCCACAACCGGCGGCGGAGCTGGACCGGCACCGTTTCTTCTCAAGACTTACGAAATGGTTGATGATGCACTTAGCGACGCGATAGTCTCCTGGAGCTCAACTAGTAACAGTTTCGTTGTTTGGAACCCACCTGAGTTTGCTCGCCTTTTGTTGCCAACTTATTTTAAACATAATAATTTTTCAAGCTTCATTAGACAACTCAATACCTATGTAAGTCAATAATATATATACACCTTTTGTATTCTATATATTTGTGGTTACTGTTTGCTTTGATTGTTTGTTGTGTTTTCGTTTAACTATTGGGATTTATAGGAATACGCGAACACGATTAAGGATCTTAAGTGTATCGGAAAACGCTTCTGTATTACCCCAAATGAATTTACTAGATAATGCATTAGAACTTAATAAGGTAGGGTGATTAGGGTTATGCCTTGCCTTAATAGGGACCCTTTAGAGTGTAGATTAGATACTTGTGCTTTGTGTGTTCATGTTACCACCCCATTTGATTCATCCGTTCATATAATGTTGGCGGTATTATATAAAATGGAATGATGCTATCAATTTGCTATCAGGGCTATGTTTAGTAAGGAGCTTTTAGCTCTTAGGGAAAGCTTCCATTAAATAAAATGTCTTGTTTGCTTACAGGGGCTTAAAGGCTTGAAGCTTTTAGTTTGATAAAAGCACTATGTTTGGCAAAAGTAATTGTAACTGGTAGTTGTAGTTTGTAGCTGGAGCGGTAAGTTGTAGCTTTTAAGCAAAGCTGATAGCTAGAGCTTTTACTTTTAAGAGGTGTTTGGTATGGTACCTGTAGTTGTAGCTGCAACTTAAGACTGTAAAATAACAAAAGTGGATACTTAAAGCTTCAAACAAAAGTGGTGATAAGGGTATTTGTGTAATTTCAAAAATTAATAGCTTCATCCAAACTAAAAGCACCTACTCCAACGGGTATGTTTGGCAAAAGTAGATGTAGCTTGTAGTTGTAGCTTTTAGTTAGAGTTGTAAGTTGTTGCTTTTAATAGCTAGAGATATTTGTGTAATGTTTAAAAATTAAAAGTTTCACTAAAAGCTCCAGAAACGCTATTTCAAGTAGCGTTTCATTTTGGATCTTTTTCTTTCAAATAAAAGTTAAAACTAGTTGCATCTAAACAAAGCTTTTAACACAATAGGAGTTTTTCATTTGAATTAAAAGTTGAAGCTCCCCAAAAGTTCTTGAAAAATTCTTTACCAAACATGCCATAATCTAACAGCTACATAAACAAGCTTCTAACTTCCAGCTTTTGGACAATTAAATTACATTTATACCCTCTTAATTCAAATAACTACCAACTAATTCCATTATTAGCGTTTGTCCGTTATTGTCATTTTCCACTTTCATTTTTTTAATAGTTCTGCCAAACACACAAGTATCTAAGATGCTTCAGCTATCATTAAGATCATTTTGGTTATTTCTGTTTTCTATAAACATGATTTGATACATTTCTGCTTTGATTTTTAGTTCTTTCAGTAGGATATGTTGTCTCTGTGATATTTTTTGTAGAATAAATAAGAATGATTTGTGTATCAGAAATCAGTTGTGGAGTCATAATCTGGTATGATTGATAAACTTGGATGATTTGCTTTTAGGGTTTTAGGAAGATTGATCCTGAGCGATGGGAATTTGCAAATGAAGATTTTGTAAAAGACCAAAAGCATCGTCTCAAAAATATACAACGAAAAAAGCCAATTCATAGTCACAGTAATCCTCAAGGATCTACAATTGATCCTGAAAGAGTAGCTTTTGAGGAAGAAATTAACAAACTAACTCAAGAGAAAATAGAACTTGAGAAAAGTCTCTCGAGATTTAAACAGCAGCAACCTCTTACAGAGGCTCAACTAGAAGATCTTACCCAACAAGTTGACGGTATCGAGCAAAGGCAAAATCACCTGCTGATGTACTTGAAAAAGGCAGTTCAAACCCCCGGATTTGCTGACCTCCTTTCTCAAAAGCTCGAGTCTATTGATTTATCTGCTTATAATAAGAAACGGAGATTGCCGGTGGACGATAAGTCTCAAGTGATATTAGATGATGGTGTTTTAGTAGACAACCGCAGCCTTTCTAGACCGCAATTTGGGAATGTCTTTAACCATGAATCTGCATATAAGATTAGGCTTGAGTTGTCGTCAGCTGTTTCAGATAGTAACATGGTTTCACACAGCACTCAGAGTTCCAATGGGGATGTGGGAAGTCCACAGGTTAGATTTTCAGAGGGGTGCATAAGGGATGATGTCCAGATGACTTCTGGTGGGCTTCCATTGGCTGCAGAACAACTAGAGGTTTCGGATACTGGTGCGTCGTTTACCTTTAACATGGACTCTTCTTTTGCTCACAAGTCAGGGCCCTGTGAAATTCCTAGCTGTTTAAGTATTGATGAAGAAGCTGAGGGTCATATTTCAAGTCTACTGAATCTTAGTTTGGCATCGGGTTTGTCACAGGTTAATGCAAGTCAAGGTACTGGTAGAATTGCTCAGTCCATTGAGGAAATTGGAAAACCTTCTTATTTCTCAATTGATAAACACAATGAAGCTGGTCTAAATGTCCCCAAAAGCAACAGAACTCTTTTGAGTACCGAAGTACCACCAGCCAATAATCAAGTACCGACCCCACCTGTGAACGATGTATTCTGGGAGCAGTTTTTAACAGAGAAACCTGGCTCTTCAGATCTTCAAGTGGCAAGCTCCAGAGCAACCGGCTCTTACGAGCAAGAAGACCAAGGAACAGCCCATGGGCCGCACTGAAATTACCAGAACTTGCAGAATCCCTATCTTTGATGTCAAAAAGATAACCCTATAATAGTTTCCAGGTTTGTAGCAAATTCTTTAAAATCACAAAGATACACAAGTCACCACTCACCAGTTGAGTTAGTATTCATCTTGTTTTTGTATATGATGGTAATGTGTAATGGTATTATACTATTATGAATGATTTATATATCTATGGATTAGAATAGATAATTTGGAATAGATAATTTGTAAGTGATTTTAACAATATAACATGTGCACTAGTTGTACACTTGTACACTTGTACTCGATATGAGTATATGTTACCGTTAATTTGAATAATCTGTATGCTTGCATTTTTGTATGTTTAAATTATTCGTTCTAAAGTATTATATGTGCCATTTCCCCAAGAATTGTCTTTCTTTGATTATCGTTGAGAGTATCTCTACTGATACTGATTATTAGATAAATCTTTCGAAACAAATTGCTATCGATAAATGTAGAAGTATTGGTGTAAAAACACTCATTTTTCATATTAAATTTCATAATGAAGTTAAACTTCTAGTCCAACAAAACTACACTTACACACAAACTTCTTCACCAAGCCTCCATTCTCTCCCACCAACAATCCCAACAAAAGTCAAAAGGAAAATATTATAATCTTCATACACAAGCAAACTTGGTACGTTTATAAAGAAAAGAACCTCGTCGGTACTCCAGATCAGTTGAAATTCTCTTTGATCAATACCTGTAGTGAGCGGGCTTGTAAGGACCATCAATAGGAATGCTAATGTAATCAGACTGGTCCTTGGTGAGCTTAGTGAGCTTGGCTCCAAGCTTTCCAAGATGAAGAGCAGCCACTTTCTCATCAAGGTGCTTAGGCAAAACATACACCTCCTTCTTGTACTTGCCAGTTCCCTTTTCGTTCCAAAGCTCGAGTTGGGCAATCACTTGGTTAGTGAAAGAGCACGACATCACGAAACTAGGGTGACCAGTGGCACAACCCAAGTTCATGAGCCTACCCTCTGCCAACACAATGACACCACTCTTGGTTTCGGGGAAAACCCACCTATCGGTTTGGGGCTTGATGGTGATTCTCTTGACACCAGGGTAAGTCTCAAGACCAAGCATGTCGATTTCATTGTCAAAGTGACCAATGTTGCAGACGATTGCGTTGTTCTTCATCTTCTTCATGTGATCAACCATGATGATGTCCTTGTTACCAGTGGTGGTGACAAAGATATCGGCTTCTGAAAGTACGTCTTCAAGAGTTAGGACTTGGAGACCTTCCATGGTAGCCTGAAGAGCACAGATGGGGTCAATTTCTGTGACAATGACACGGGCACCAGCTTGCTTCATGGCAGCAGCACAACCCTTTCCGACATCTCCATAACCACATACAACTGCAACCTTTCCGGCAATCATGACATCAGTGGCTCTCATCAAACCATCAGGGAGCGAGTGGCGGCATCCATACAAGTTGTCGAACTGCATGATCACACACAAAAAAACATATATATAATACGTGAGAACAGTAAATCTAAGATCAAGTATGCAGATCCACAATATCGCATTGACAAAGATTCTAACCTAACCAAGTGATTCGGGTTATGTCTTATCTCTACTGAATCAAATGGTTCAACTAAAAGACTTAACAAAAAGGGTCACAGATCGAGCAGGTTTAAAGTCATCCCAAAATGTGTTAATTAGGCCACATATGTATTGACTGTTTACCCAACCCTGCCATCAAAAGATAATTTCTAGTTTCTATGATAGTAGAAAGTATAATTTATTGTTACCAACATAAGTAATCACAGCTATCGAACACAATTAAAAATCATTCATCCGTGTTTAACATAAGATCTAGTAATAAGTCAGCATACAAATATACCTTACTCTTGGTGACAGAGTCATTGACATTAATGGCAGGGAACAACAAGGTACCATTAGCCTGCATCTGATACAACCTCTTGACACCGGTTGTCGTCTCTTCAGACACTCCCACCAATCTTTCCTTCATCTTGTGGTACTTCTTTGGATCAACCTGCAATCCTTCCTTAATTATCGACAACACGATTTGAAACTCGGCATTATCCGTTGAAGTCGGGTCAGGCAACTTCCCGGTCTTCTCAAACTCCTCTTCAGCTTTCACTCCCTCATGAATCAACAATGTGGCATCACCTCCATCGTCAACAATCAGATCGGGTCCACCACCGGGGCCCCAGTCCAAGGATCGCTCAGTGCACCACCAGTATTCCTGAAGGGTCTCTCCTTTCCATGCGAAAACCGCAGCGGAATCACGTGCGATGGCAGCTGCAGCGTGATCTTGGGTGGAGAAAATGTTGCAGGAGCACCATCTGACTTCAGCACCCAATGCGGTCAAGGTTTCGATAAGGACACCGGTTTGGATAGTCATGTGAAGAGAACCGGTGATTCTTGCGCCTTTGAATGGCTGAGAAGGGCCGAATTCGGTCCTGCAAGACATCAAACCGGGCATTTCAACTTCGGCTAGCTCGAGTTCCAACCGGCCGAAATCAGCCAAGGACATGTCCTTGACCTTGTATTCACGGCCGGTTGAGGTTTTCTCAACAGTCAGAGACATGATTTGAATTATGGGTTAAAATTGTTTTTGAGATCCAATCTGAAACAGAAGACAAACACCTCTGTTTCTAGGGGTTTTTTTAAAAGGAAAAGAGAGAGAAAGAGATGATGGTTTTTGACAAGAAAAAGAGAGAGGCGATGAAGAGGTATATATAGGTTATAAAGGCAAGAGATGAACGGCTGTGATTGGATCAGGGGTTGGTGGATCTGGAAATTAAATAATACGGAAATCCTCCTTCCTGTTACACTAATCTGCAATTTTGAAGTCATATACCACTACTTCTATCAATTGTAATCTGTATAATCACTCTTTTTTATTTTCTTTGTTATATTTAATTTATTTATTTTTAGCAGCTAAGATTTTATTTATATCTGTTGTATTTTTATACTATATTATAAAAAAATAGCTCTATATTGAAAATTACATGGGGAAATGTCTATACTATCCTTAGTTTTTAATCTTATTACATTATTTTTATACTTATTACATTATATTACATTATTAGTTTTTAATCTTTTAAAGTATCTCAATTAACTCTTTACATCAATTATCTATACTACTTGACGCCTCCACTACCACCAACGGTCGTCCCCCACCAACACCGTCGTCACCACGAACACTGCTTTATAGCGCGAGTATTGTGCTAGTTATAATAAAAGAAACATTATAATTACAGTAAAAGTGATAAACTTGTTGCCCATATATAGTTTTTCTATCACGATTAGAAATCATATTACATATCGAAATAAAAACACTGCTCCTTAATTTTATGATGATTTATTCAAATTTGAAAAGTATCATAATATAAAAACATTATTTTGACATATTGTTGTATTACTCCCTCCGTCCCAATTTAAATGTTACGTTGACTAACTTTGACCGTAAATAACTTTGTTTGTACTATATAGTAGTTGATGAAACTTATATGAACGAAAAGTACATTAAAAACTCAATCCATTCATATATTTTATATTAAGTGTTACATGACACAAACAAAATTATTTACGGTCAAAGTTAGTCAACGTGACATTAAATTGGGACGGAGAGAGTATTATTTTTGGAAGGCAAATTTGCATCTTTTATTCTATTTCCAATTTTCCACAGGGAATCAATTTTCTCACACTTAATTTTAAGCTCTAAGACTTCTATAGACCCCTTGAATAGTTAAAATATCAATCCATGGTATTCAGACATAATTTTGATGTTGTTTTTGAGTTTGAAGATATTTTGGTTAATGTTTGTGCATTGAAACAAGTGATAATTGAGTTCGAATATTGAAAAATTTTATCGAATTCAAAAGGAACCAAAACCAACATCTACTTTTGATAGTTTATAAAATTTAAAGGTTTTGTTAAATGAAGCTTTATAAGGGTTCTTGTTAAAGTGCATTAAATAGTTGTATATACTTATCATAAACTTTCGATATGGACTTTTGATATAAAAACGTATAATTTTTTATGCATGTTAAGTAAAAGCCTTAAAAGGCTTGATCTAGCCTTTCCTTAAAATCAATACCCATAAATATCAAGAAATTTTAGTATGGTATACATTGGCACCAATCGCATACCAATATACCTATATCCACTTTGTGAGGGCGCACGGAGTGGACAAAGGGCTTCAAGCAGGTTGGCCCAACCCTCCGGGGAACACCATTGCCGGTCACACGGGCTCCAAACGGGCTGGGTTTGGGCGGTTTAGAAGCCAGCCGAGGGTTGAAGTGTGGGGATGAGAGATATTAGGGGTGAGCAAAAACCGAACCGGAAAACCAAAACCGAAAAAAACGAAAACCGAACGAAATCCATTGGTTTGGTTTTTGTTTTCTAAAAACCGAACGAATCGGTTCGGGTTCGGTTTCATATGCCAAAAAACCGATCAAAAACCGAACCGAATCAATTATATATTAATTATTTAATATTTATATCATATTACATTTATATTTATTACTTATAATTTGTAAATATGTTAATATATTTAAACTTTTTGTCTTTTTAATATACAAATCTATATAAATTGTATGTTTTAGATGAAAACGTACAAGAAAATCAATTCGTTTTATAAAAGTTATATCAATTTTAACACCTAAAAAATATAATTAGTCAATAAAAAACATCTTTATATTTTAATTTCTATATCATAATTTTTTTGTTAACAACTGAAAATTAAATTTATAACATAATAAACAAAAAAGTTTTAAAAGAAATTATAAAAAAGTTTTAAAATCAATTCGTTTTATAAAAGTTATATCAATTTTAACACCTAAAAAATATAATTAGTCAATAAAAAACATCTTTATATTTTAATTTCTATATCATAATTTTTTTGTTAACAACTGAAAATTAAATTTATAACATAATAAACAAAAAAGTTTTAAAAGAAATTATAATAAAGATCGAACAAAAACCGAAACCAATCCAAACCAAACCAAAAAACCAACAAACCGAACCGAACAAAAACCGAATCCAATGGATTGGGTTTTCTAAAAACTGAATGGATCGGTTATGGTTTCGGTTTTAGCCAAAAATCGAACCAAACCGATCAATACTCACCCCTAAGAGATATGACCGTTCAACGGTCAAAAAAGTGGGCCCCATTCGATTTAGATGCAATGGATATAAAAAAAAAGAACTTTTTCTCAATACCCATAAATATCAAGAAATTTTAGTATGGTATACATTGGCACCAATCGCATACCAATATACCTATATCCACTTTGTGAGGGCGCACGGAGTGGACAAAGGGCTTCAAGCAGGTTGGCCCAACCCTCCGGGGAACACCATTGCCGGTCACACGGGCTCCAAACGGGCTGGGTTTGGGCGGTTTAGAAGCCAGCCGAGGGTTGAAGTGTGGGGATGAGAGATATTAGGGGTGAGCAAAAACCGAACCGGAAAACCAAAAACCGAAAAAAACGAAAACCGAACGAAATCCATTGGTTTGGTTTTTGTTTTCTAAAAACAGAACGAATCGGTTCGGGTTCGGTTTCATATGCCAAAAAACCGATCAAAAACCGAACCGAATCAATTATATATTAATTATTTAATATTTATATCATATTACATTTATATTTATTACTTATAATTTGTAAATATGTTAATATATTTAAACTTTTTGTCTTTTTAATATACAAATCTATATAAATTGTATGTTTTAGATGAAAACGTACAAGAAAATCAATTCGTTTTATAAAAGTTATATCAATTTTAACACCTAAAAAATATAATTAGTCAATAAAAAACATCTTTATATTTTAATTTCTATATCATAATTTTTTTGTTAACAACTGAAAATTAAATTTATAACATAATAAACAAAAGAGTTTTAAAAGAAATTATAATAAAGATCGAACAAAAACCGAAACCGATCCAAACCAAACCAAAAAACCAACAAACCGAACCGAACAAAAACCGAATCCAATGGATTGGGTTTTCTAAAAACTGAATGGATCGGTTATGGTTTCGGTTTTAGCCAAAAATCGAACCAAACCGATCAATACTCACCCCTAAGAGATATGACCGTTCAACGGTCAAAAAAGTGGGCCCCATTCGATTTAGATGCAATGGATATAAAAAAAAAGAACTTTTTCTCAATTTAAACCCATTATTTTCAAACCCACAACTAGAAACAACTAAATATACATTTTACACACACTTTTTACACAAAACTTTCACCCCAAACATCTCAACTTTATCACAAAATGGATTCATCTTCCGACTCGTCTTCGTATTGCGTTCCCCCTTCTCTTTCCGACTCATCAAACGGGAGCACTTTTCAATTTTTCCAAACAGTTTTAGACGCGTACGAAAACACCGGAAGCTCTACCAACACCCGTAGGTACATCTACCGAGATCGGGTAGACGCGCACGATAGGCTAATGCGCGACTACTTTGTTGGAGACTCCAAATTCGACGAGCCATTTTTCCGCCATCGTTTCCGCATGAGCAAAATGTTATTTTTGAAGATTGTTAATGATATTGAAGCTAGGTAACTAGGTTCGAGTACTTTCAAACACGATATGATGCTCGGGGAAGAAGAAGTTTCACGGCTCTACAAAAATGCACATCGGCGATCAAACAATTGTCCACGGGTGAACCACCAGACGCGTTTGATGAGTATTTATGCATTGCGGAAAGAACATCACGTGAGAGCATCGAATATTTTTGTGATGTGGTCATTGGTTTATACAAGCCAGAGTTTTTACGCAAGCCGACATCTCACGATGTTGCTCTCATCACACAAGCGCATGAAGAAAGACACCACATTCCAGGAATGCTTGGTAGTCTTGATTGTACACACATCGAATGGGCTAAGTGTCCTAAATACTTAAAAGGGCAATACACGAGGGGTGATCATAAGATGCCGACTATTATGATTGAGTGTGTTGCTTCTTACGACCTGTGGATTTGGCATTCGTTTTTTGGTCCCGCTAGATCAAACAACGATGTTAACGTTTTGATTCAGTCGCCATTGTTTAATTCCCATTGTAATGGAACCGCACCAGACAGTTTATTTACCGTAAATGAACGAAATTACAAGCGTGGATATTACCTTACCGATGGAATATATCCTAGGTGGTCTACGTTTGTTAAGGCATATCCCCATCCAGTCGAAGAGGATGAGAAGAAGTTCAAAAGACTCCAAGAGGCGGCAAGAAAGGATGTTGAACGGGCTTTTGGTGTTCTTAAAGGGAAATGGAAGATTTTGGAGCGTCCCCTCCGGTTCACTACAAAGGAGAAGATTGGGAAGATCGTCACTACATGTAGTATATTGCACAACATGATAATAAAAGACGACGGGAGGGCAATATCACCGGTTCGTATTATGGATCCACCCGCCCCTATTGTTTATGACCGGAACGTGCCGAGGGAGTTACATGACGAAGAAGTCCATCATCGCCAATGGTATGATCTGACAACGCACGTATCGGGTTTGGATTTAGCATACCTTGACGACCCACATGCGCAGCCACCACCAATTGAGGCATTGATTTAGGTGTCTCTATTTAGTTTATGTATTTTTTAAATTATGTTTATGTTGTTTTTAAATTAAGTTTATGGTTATGTAATGTTTAATAAAATGTTTGTTAATTTATTTTATTTTAATAAAATGTTTTAAATTTATATTATAAAATGTTTTATTAAATTAAATGAAAAAGAAAATAAAAAATTTGGAGAGAGTGGAGAAAGTGATGAATGCCTAAAGAAATAAGTTGGGAGGCAGTGACGGAACTTGACCATCTTTTTAAGGGGGGCTGTTATACTAACATCGAGATACAGTTATCCTATCTTCTATGAGAAATGAGTAAAATACCATTTGAGAAAGATCCATTTTTAAAGATAAAGATAATGTTATTAAAAAAAATCATATTTCATTTGGTTGTTAATGAGGATTGAACCCTAAGTTCTTCAAACTAATAAAAGGGAGAAACTTTTAGATATTTTATCATATGATTACGTATAAACTAATATACACTTAAAAACTTAAGATTGTTAATATTATAAAACATTAAACAATTTAAGCTTACTTTTTCCTTTATAAACAAATTTGGTTGTTTACGTGTATCAAATGCGCACCACTATCACTAAATACTTTGATTAAGTTATTATATATTGACTTTTTAAAACTTTCTTATGTAAATTTTGTAGTTACAACTAAGATCCTTCCTTCTCGTCCCTTATAAGTTCCATCCATGCTGGGAGGGTTGGTTGAGAGAGTTAAAAATGAGTTGAAGAGATGTGATTGGTGGGATTTGAAAGAGTTGAATTTTTAGGCTACATGACTCCTTGTGTCCTGACATGAGTTAAATCCGATATTTTGCTAAAAGTAGCTCAATCTTCGTTTTGTTTAACATTGCCCACCCTGTAATATCATCATATCTAAAGATTTTGTTGCAAGTTGTAATTTTCAAACACTTACAATGAAAATTAAAATATAAACATATCTTGTTTATATATGATTCAATTTAATTGGAAGATCGTGGTTTTGTGTTTTGCCAATTTTTTAAGGTTTCATGATGATTTATGAAGAGTAGTTGGCATGTGACAACAGCGCGTGGATCTCACCTTCTCAGATTCGATTATATGTCGGTAACGTGTTGCCATCCCAACATGATTTTTTGGTTCCTGCAGGTTAAATTAAGTTATTATTATTGTGATATAAATTACTTTTTAATTTTTAATATTATTAAATGGATAAAAAGAACAACAAAGAATGGTTTTATTTCATGCTAGCAAGTTGCTAGAAGAACATAATACACCATTGTAAAAGATAACATAAAAACACCAAAACAGTTACCATATAACATTGAAATTACACCACTCCTTCCAATCGCTCGCCACCTTTGCTGAACGATTAGAGATAAAAGGTTTTATATGGTATACGATACATAAAAATAGAAAGAATATTAAATCTAAAACATAAATTAATGGACAAGATTATAATTACTAATACACATAGTTTCCTTAATAATTATGAAAAATAATATTCGTACCACGATTTTTGATGTATATATCACAACGTATAAGTTTTATAGTTGACTATAGAAACAAGTATTGCACAGTTGTGGTAATTTTATCAAAGTAAGTGGTACTAATATTACTTTCCAACAATTATTGATAGATATTTCAAAAGTACTAATGTATAATGTATTTTTTTCCCATTAAATTTCAATATAACGGTACCAATAAGGCCAACGGAAACATGTAATAACAAATATTGGCGTATCAAAACTTTATGCTAAACGAACTCAAACCCATGGATCAACTTTTTTTTAACAGCGAGTTAGGAGTTATCAGTTAGCATTCGAAACACCACAGTGACATCCAATGGGCAGTATGCGGTGCTCGAACCACGTATGCCTGGGATAAAACCCAGGTTTCTCAAAAACCCCCCTAATAATCCACTCCTACAAAATGTCAGAAGTGAGATTCAAACCCTGATGGATTTTCCCATAGTCAAAGACCTTACCAATAGACCACCAACTCATTGGCAAACCCATGGATCAACTTGTACAAAACAAAAGCAAAAGAATGAATGCAAAGAAAACCTATTTCTAAAATATTTCACAATGAAAATGGATAAAAGGCTCAAAATAAAACCTCTCTATCAGGAAGGTTTCCACAAGTTCCGCTCATAATTGATATACTTTTATTTCATTAGGTTAAATCACTGGATGAACAATGTACTTTCCTTCATTTACATGGTTGCTCATTGAACTGGATTATTGATGTGTATCACCCATATACTTTTCAATTTTTTACATGGTTGACCAACTGCTGACCTGATGACCTGCTATAACAGGTTAATCTCTATTTGCATGGTTGCTCATTGAACGAATTGACTAATGTACTTTGCCTCATTTACATGGTTGCCCATTGAACTGGATTATTAGTATATATTACCAACATATTTTTCTATTTTTTACTTGGTTGACCAAATATAGACCTGATGACCTACAATAACAAGTTAAACTCTATACTTACTTTTTATTTTTCCAGAAATTATCTTCATCATCTTAATCAATTTTCCAGACAAAAATTCCGATAAAAATTCCGGCAACCATGTTCTTTCGTTTCAAATTGAACCAAACGTCCATAAACTAGGTCATACTGGGTTATCAGTTTCAGAAATTTGGGTGATACTAGACTTTAAAATATTTTCAGGCGGGTTATTATTGATCAAAAAGAAGAGTGAAATCCTAGAGTACGAGTCATAACGGATTGAGTTGATTGCTGGATTTTTAAATTTCTGAAAAAATAAAAATAGAGATTAACTTGTTATTGTAAGTCATCAGGTCGACATTTGGTCAACCATGTAAAAAATAGATAAGTATGTGGGTGATGTATATTAATAATTCATTTCAATGAGCAACCATATAAATGAGGGAAAGTACATTAGTCATCCAGTTCAATGGGCAACCATTTAAATAGAGATTAACCTGTTATAGCAGGTCATCAGGTCAGCAATTGGTCAACCATGTAAAAATTTGAAAAGTATATGGGTGATACACATCAATAATCCAGTTCATTGGGCAACCATATAAATAAAAAAAAATACGTTGTTTATCCAGTGACTTAACCGTATTTCATTTGAGCTAAAACTACCTTCCAAGCAATCCAAACACCCTCAAATTAACTTGGTCCTTTTCTTCATCATAAAATTTGTGCTAGGTCATAGACACTTTATTTTCTCTTGGTTTTTTTCTCTCTATATATAGAAATTATCAGTCCTTTTTAGGTTTAAGATTTCTTCATAATGTAGAGTTCATTATGAATTGTAGATTTTTAAATTATATCCTAATTACTAAAAAGATTTTGGGTTAATAGTGGAGTTATGCCCTTTAACATTTTGACCATTAAACATTTTATTTTTCACACTCCGGGCTTCTTCATTTTTATCACCAAATTTTGTAATTTTTTGTTTATGTTCCTCACAAAGGTTTTAATTTTTGTAATTGACTTCTTTGTTTTTACAATTTCTCCATGAAACATTTTAACTTTTTATCTTTATCCCGACTAAGGGTATACTTTTGTATTTCCCCATTAAAATTTTGTGTTTTAAGATTTATGGTAATAAAGTTTTAGGTCTTGTTGCTTTTACTTTTAAGGTTTTTACTTGCTTCATTTTGTCTCATTTTTCCCAACCAAAGTTTTTTATTATAAGATTTACGATGTATTGTTTAACCATACATTGTTTTAGTATGATAGTAATAATTGACATATTCAAGTATTTTTTTAGCACAAGTTTGAGTCTACGTTTCGGTGTTAACCCGGTCAAAAGTCAGGTATAACATTAGTTCCAATAACAAGGTACTTATTTCCTAGTTTAACCTATATATATATATATATATTGGTTGGTTAAGTGGTGCATGTTGATGTAAAGAAGATAGTGGAATTTTAATATAAAATGTCAAGGGCAATTCTGGTAATTTAAAGACAGAACTTACTAAAAATAAAAAAGGTCTTTTACTTTATAAGGGAGTAGAGATTAATGAGATTTTGTTAATGAATTCTACAAGTAAAATGACTACATTAAATGACTGAATGAAAAAATCACTAAATGAATACGTAATGTCTATATAAGTTAAGTAAATATAATTTTTTTTTAATTAAATTAAGAAACAAGCATATTTGATTGACTTAATAAATTAAAGCAATTAAAATAAAGTTATAACTTTTTAATTAAGAAATTACCAAATATTATCTAAGCTTGTAATTCTCTTATTTCATATTTAAAACAAGTACTAATACAAGGTTAGAGGATGGATGGTCGATTTCCTTGATAAGCACAATTTTTTTATGTAAGTTTTATAACATTGGATTTTACCAAAATGACTTTTTAATCGGTCTCTCCCCATTAAACAGCCAGACTAGTCCAGTATAAGTTTTTGACCTTGCCTCTAACTTTAAATTCTTGACTTCGTCTCTATTTATATAAAACTAGTTTTTTGTGTTGGAACCACGTTAATTGTGATTATTACTGATCATTTATCATTCCTAATATGATATTTGACGATAACCTAAATCCTTATGCTTAGAAAATATTCGATGGACGTATATATTCTTAAAGACATACTATAGGGTTTTCTTTTAGGTGATCGGAATTTCAGGGACTAATAACACACACATTAAACACCAGGGTTAAAACTGTAAGTTCTCTTATTATAAATAGACTCATATGCTTCATTTTAATCTCCTAATCTTCCATCTCAATTTCTTGTGTGTGTTTTTCTCTTCCTAATTTCAGCTCTAATCATAGCCGAATTCTTCGCTCCCATTATTAATCCATCACCTTGTTTTGGGAACCCAACATCAATGACAAGTATGCTTAATCATCTTACAGGATCAACGGATACGTTTACTTTCTATCATATTTTCATTATTTATACTATACGAATCATGTTTATTCCAACATTTTGTTCCCGAGCATTGCCCCGGGAGACAATACGTAACATCTACACATGCGGTAAAAGTTATATAAAATGAATCTTGCGTGGCAAAAGTTAAAATTTGAAAAGTTATGTGGTAAAAAGTAAAAAAAATGAAACTTTGGTGGTTAAAGTTGAAAATTTTAATTATGTGGTAAAAAGTTAAGAATATGAAACTTTGTTGACAAAAAAAAAAAATCTAAAAGTTATGTGGTGAAAAGTAAGGAAAATGAACTTTCATGACAAAAGTTACAAAATTGAAAGTTATGTCACGAAAACTTAAAGTTATATGGTAAAAATTTTAAAAAAATGAAACTTTGATGACTGAACTTGAAATACTTAAAGCTATAAGGTTAAGAAAATGAAACTTCGTTGACAAAAGTAGAACAATAAAAGTTATGTGGCGCAAACTCAAAGTTATGTGCAAAAACAAAGTAAAATGAAGCTTTTGAGACAAAAACTAAAAAATAAAAATAAAAATTGTTGACAAAAGTTAAAAAAAAAAAGTTATGTTGTAAAAAGTAAGCGAATGAAACTTTCATGACAAAAGTTAGAAAACTAAAAGTACAAAAGGTAAATAAAACGAAACTTTCGTGCGAAAAGTAGAACAAACGAAAATGGTATTGCAAAAAGTGAAACGGATTTAAAAAGTAAAATAAAATTCAAGCAGGCAAGCACGCTGCTGATTGAGCAGCCTGCCTAGTTGCTTTACTGTAGATAACAGGGCTCTAAATGTAATACCCCCTCCGTCTTTTTAAACTTGTCCACTTTTTAAATTTCAAAGTCAGATTTTACTAACTTTGACCATAAATTTTTTTATTTGAGTTACATGATAGTTGATGAAAGTTATATCAATGAAACACATATCTAAAACACAATCAAATCATATCTTTCATCAAATAATGTATAACATAAATAAAAAAATTATGATCAAAGTTCGTAAAATTTGCCCCCTCCCTCCATTCTTTTAATCCATTCTTTTAATCGCCAAACAACTTTAATCATGATTACAAATAATAGTATTATAATTGTAGATGTGGTCATGTGGAGTTCATGCTATAGCCATCGGGAAATTCATGACAAATAAGTGGAAGTGGAGATATAGAGGAGTGAAGGAAGAAAGTCCAATGTCGTAGACTTAGTAGTTGGTTGGTGGGATTCAACCAATGAGGACATACTAACTCCGAAGAGAAATGTGCATGCAAATTATTATTTTTTTACAAAATGATGTGTAAATGTTAAGTTATTTTCTTTTTCTTCATTTTAATTTGATTGGTTAGATATGAGTTTATAAAAACTTTATTTATAATTGGTTTGTAACTCTAGTATTGCTCAAATGCGAAATAGTCTTCCCGTCGTATACACAACAAGATGTAACTTTCATATGGCGATTTTATATTCTCTCGGTACATTTCAAATGTCTTAGTATAAATATCCTAATTTTACAATTTTCTTTTCAAGATCTACTTTACTTATATGGTTGATGTGTAACACGATATTCTTTATATAGCAACGAATTTGAAAGTTTACAACTTGTAACAACATTATAACTCATGAAAGTTTATTACCTATAATGATATCTATAGTATATTATAAAAGAAATAGTCATTTTTATTTATGAAAGTGTTGAAAATATGTAATATTTTCACTTAGCACCCCTTAAAATATTTTCATATACACTATCCCCTAACATTAATTATTAATATACACTACCAATCCATTATTTTTTTCAATATATTTTTCATTAACCATTTAGATCAATTATTCACACCACTCGACGTCGCCTCCACCACCACACCGTCCCTGTCACGATTACCGCCGCATTGCGCGGGTAACGTGCTAGTACATTTGAAAGTTTATTACTAAAACAATATATATATATATACTAGGTCTTTTACCCGCACGATGTGCGGTTGTTTAAAAAAGTTGTTCATATTGTTTAGTTATATTATATGAGTATAAATAATAAATTTTAACATTTATAACTTGTATTTGAAGCATATATACATAAATCTATATTTATCGTTAATGGAAATGTTTGTATATATTGAAATATATAAATTCAAAGTATAACGGTTATTATTTAACTATTAATTGATTAATAAGTAATTGTAATTATTATTATTTAATATAACACATATTATACTACATCCACGCAATATTAATAAACATAAAATTAAACTAAATTGTAATGTAATGTAAGATCATAACAATCTATTATTTTTTGAAAACTGACATATAATCCATTGGAATTTCATCATACTCATTGAAATAAAGTACTTTAATGAAGTTTACATCACAAAATAATAAAACTCGTAAAAAATGAAAAACTTTAAAAAATAATTAAAAACCAAATTAAAATTACAATGAATTGAATAAGTGAAAAATTATGTATCATTGAGTAGGTAACACCGCATTCCTAATTATATGATTAATATTAAATTAATATTAATATAATTAGAGTAGGGAAACAAAATATTTGCCTAAAACAAAAAATATCAAACGTTAGATAGTATCTTGAGTTTTTAGTTTTATTTCATTTTTTTTATAATTAAATTATTGGTAAAAAATTTATAGAAATTCCACATAAGAGTAAAGCTTATGTGGCAATGTTATAAAATAGTTTTAAGTCGAGGATGCTTTAGAATCATTCGGTTAACAATTGTTTTAATATATATATAACATATATATATATATAAATTTTAGGTAAAATAGAGCAAGTATTAAAGTAAAACAAATAAAATAATAGATTTTTCTTCACTAAACATCATCGTGCATCATGAAAATCATCCGGCATCAATTGTTTTGTGAATCTACATGCATCAATTTAATCATCATCAAAGGGTCAAAATCTTGTCTTATTTGTTTTACTTTAATACTTGTTTTACAATACCCAACATCCGATCAATCATAATATGTATGTATGGTTGAAAGGTAAAAATGGGACTATTGTAAAAAATTTTAAGTTGAAAGAGAGATTAGAGTCAGCGAGTTTTGATATAAATAATGACTTGTATATTATTTTTTAAAGTTGTATACTATTAACCATGTTTTAAGATAATATGTAACACCATAACATGAAAAAGGAAATGGTGTATGATTCGTCTCCGTTGAAATGCATAGCCAATTAAGAAAATATTGACTTCATCTCTTGTAAATTGTATAATATCGAAGTTGTTGAGCAAAAAAACCGCAACGTGATGTTTGGTGAGTTTAAAAGACCATGGTGTCCTTTTTCACCAACCCAGCCCACCAACCTCAAGTACATATCTGATATTTCAAGTTGGGGTGATCGAAAATCATGCATGTCTTTACCAACTCAATAATGATGTCACGATATAACTATTTTATATTCCAAATATATAATTTGATAACGTAAATCAAACTTTGTTTTCCATGTGTTCCAGTTTAGACGTCATTCTACAATTCATACGTATCAATTATAATTTATAAATCATTCGTAATGAATCGGTATTCAAAATTTCAACTGATAAAGTATTTCAGAAATTTTAGATTTAGAGTGTAGTTAGCTTTTTTCTTTATTCAACAATTGTCAACTAAGGATGTACATGGTTTGGTTTAGACGATTTTAGCCTAAAGTCTCTACCAAATCAATATGTACGATTTTATAAACCAATCTATCCATATTGTTATGTCAAATCAAACTAATTAAAACTTAATTAAACTAGATTGGTTTAGACGCTTAAACGATTTTTTATTTTATTTTTTTGAAATTTAATTTATAAAAGCATACGATAATATGTAGCACTTATGATTCTATGTTATGACATAACAAAATATATATAAGTTTTATAGGACAAAAAAAAACCTAACAAATTGCAAATGTTGCCTACAATTTTTACTGAAAATTTTATAAAAGTTATGTAGACTTGATAGCAATACACAAAGATCAAGATGAAAACATAGATAGAAAACTAAAAAATAATGATGAGAGAAATGGAAATACGAACAAATCATATCATATTATATCTATACAACAAGGGGGTATTAAGAAAATTTTGTTATGAATTTTTAATAATTAGCTTGAGATAGATTTAGCTTAGTAAATTAAACCAAACCGTATCATTGAAAATTTAAGAATATAAGTTTGAAAGTTTTCAACTTTGTTAGTTGTCTACTATTTTGATAAATAATAAATATATAATTTTATTACAATATTAACTATTAATATAAATTCGGTTTGGGTTTACTGGATTGTATAATGTCTAAAACCAAAACCAAACTGTATGAATGATTTATGAAAAAAACAAACCGACGGTTCAAAATTTTGGTTTCAAACTGACCAATATGTCCAATATTGATAAACATGTACATATCATGACAACTTATAAAGTTTAGTGATCCAGATGAACAAGCCATGTATTTATGCATATTTTATATTACATTAACACATATCACAATTCAAACACCTCAAAGCACTTCATATCATAACATTACATATTATTGGGTAGCATTTTAAGCTTCAATATGCATCTACATAGCCATACCACCTCCCGTGTAATCTCGAATATCCATAAGCAAACAACAATTCACAATAAGTTAATTTATTGTGCTTGCAAGTATTCCTGACAACCTAGAATGAAAATATTGACCATAATTAAACATAAACAAAACTCAAATGCACTTTGGAGCTGCGAGCGTCGCTCACCAGAAACATGAGCGTCGCTCGTGAACTCACTGTTCAACACGAGCGCCGCTCCCGTTCAAATCTCCAAACTTACGCGAAAACCTAATTTTTACCTGTAAACACCACCACACGACCTCAACTCTTACCAAAGACTTATACACGTCAAAATAAGATATTTTAAGAGTCAATTGATGACTTCCCACTACCAATCATTTCGGAGTTCATCTACATCAAATCTAGGATCGTTTAATTACCAAAAAACGTTATTGATCGATTATAACATCATGATGATTCAATCTCAACCCTTATGGCCAATATCAATGGATGAAACTCATCAAAAGATTTCATAATGTGATCAAAGAATGATGTATTACATGAAAGGAGGATTAACGGGTCGAAAAAAAGAGGACATTACTGCCCGAAAGCCTTGAAATCGATGGAAACGTAAAGAAAAGCACCGGGGTTTTGAAAGAGAGTCTTATGGAGAATAAAATCTGAATATGGGGGATAATAGGTCATGCATATGACCTATATCTACTGTAACCACTTTCCAAAGCATGACAATTGGGTCCCTCAACTTTAAAACCTCACATCTAAGATTCAAAGGAGCCAACGGTAATACATAATCAAGCACGTCTAGACCATCTTAACATATTAATTAAACACACTTCATTAAGGCATTAAACACCTTACAAACACAACACATTAATCACTCATGTGCATTAAATCATCTATAGACTTAATGAACACAAGGTGTTGAGTTAACGACTCAAGTCAACCGTTAAATAAAAGTTTGAGATATTACAACCTTTTTCAAAAAATATTAGCCTCAATTTTAAAAAGCCATCATCATTTCGCGAATAAAGACATCCATTTGTTATAGAGAACCCACCCTAAGCCATTTCGAGTCTAAAATCTGTTGTTGTGATTTCGATTCTACGTTGTAATTGTAATTTTGCTAATTAACGTCTTGTTAATTCGCCTCGTTAATTAGTATAGTTATTTATGCCGTTTAAAAAATGTTTGAAAGATGGAAATGAAACGATGTTATATATTAATTTTATTTATAAAAGTTTTAGAAAATAATATGTTAAAATAATATCGATAAAGTAGATCCAAACTTGCCATTTTGGCCATTTTAAAATGTCAAAACTTTTAAACTTTGCTAGTTATGCAACCACTACAAGTCTACAACTCTAAAGACGTGGACATTCTAAGACAATTTGTTACCAAAATAACTTTTAAGTACCCCCCTTTAACTTACGCATCTTGCCAACTGATACATCAAGAAATTATTTAATTTAAGATTACATTAGAATTTGATGATAGAGATTTAAACTTTTTTTTTTTTAACGTTAATTTAATGAAACAAGTAAATAAATCAACAGCTTTTTCCATGAAGTTTTTAAAATATGTAAATCAAATAACCTCTAAAAGTTATCTAAATATATCAAATACATTTTTTGTTAAGCTAATTAGCCAAAAAAGTGGGATGTGGCATGTCACAACCTACTTGGATATTACATTAGGGTGCATGGGTTGTAAGTCGTCTTGAGTCAAACGTATGTTTAATTTTATATAAAATCTAACCATGAATGACGACTTTTTATTGAAAAAAAAAATTAGCCAAAAATGTTCAAAAGTTTGACCCCGAACACCACTAAAAAGATATAAAATAAATTCTCAGCGCTTACAAAGTGGTTAAGCAATCCCTTGTTGTTACCAAGTAACAAGGCCCCCCTAAAACCTTCGTTGCTGAGCAAAATGGCCTAGCGTTACACACGAGCTCCTTTTTAACTGGTCGTGGCCGAGCAAAGTGCCCCAACGTTGTTCTGACAAATATATATATATATATATATATGATGTAATTCTTTCTGCAGCTTTAGTTGTTTTAAGATGAAATAAATATAATTACTCGAGTTAACTATCTCTGTCATTGTCTAAGACTGTCACCTGATATATGATTTGATGTCATTACGAGAAAGGGAAAAAATATTTTAACGGTAAACCTCTCATAGCATCAAGTGTGCAAAACAAAGGGTCGACTCAAATCATTTGGGCCTAAAGAGAAAGCTTATAACGAGACCTTAATTAATAGTTACAGATAATAAGCTTATTTTATTAGTTTTGTTGATTGCAACATTCCTATTACAATTTTATAACTAGTTAGGAATGATAACTCATTCTCAAATTACACACAATGGGTTAATAGTATTCTACTAGCTAATTATCCAAAGTTCAATCCGGGAATAATACTCATAATATAAGTTTTGTAAAAGTATATCTTCGATATTGAAGTTGTGACAGTCTAACGGTAATCATAACCTCGTAATAGTATACTTTATGTTACAAATAAATTTAATTAGCTTATTAACCCGTATGATATGCTAAAAGTTTAAAATTTTGTTATGATAAAATTACTTAGATGATGAAAATATAAAAGTCCATGTATAAAATATTAGAGTTTTAAAAAGAAAATGAAAACATTTTATGTCAAAAAAAAACATCATAAATAACAAAAATAAAAATAAAATAGACTTTAATTAGGAAGGTGTTTTAACATCATAAATAAATTAAATAAAAAAGAACTATTTTAAAAAAAAATTTGGAGGTAACAACTAAACTATTTTTGTAAAATGTGATGTCATAATAATTTTGTTTTATTTAATATATATATAGAGAGAAGATAGGAAACAAAGTTGTTTAATTTCACAATTGTTCTACATGATCCTTAATATATATTTAACTAAAAGCATGGTTATAGATTTGTATTGCTAGAATGAAGCAAAAGTAATACATCAATTGCTAACCACAAAGTAAATCAAATTAAAATTTAGTAATGTTGGGCATCGCTAATAATTTTGACCCTCTTTAAACTTCGAGCTAATCGTTAAATTTAGTTATTGCCAATATAAAATGCATCTATAATATGTGGAACATAAAATCTTATTGCCACAACATGTTTAATATTTCCTAGTTTTTGTGATAATAAGTTGAAAGCTAGGCATTGTTTTCATATGCTTTTAAGGATGACGGGATGGTGGGTGGGTGGATGGTTTTTTTTTTTTTTTTTTTTTTTTCCGTAAAGTTAGTTTCGATTTAGACGTGCTGGAGACAATTTTAACCATCTATTTGCTGTACCTTCAACTCCCTCCTCATAGAAAATACCTTGAAATGAGAAACCCAAAACTCTAACACAAAACTTAGGGGAAAAACTCACCTTGGGGCCAACATAATGATGAGGTGGTGGGTGGATGTTCTCATGTGCATTTAACTCTTTATTTTTTTACCTATTGATTTTTCACATATATTTAAACATATAACACAGTAAATAATCTTTAGTAATCATTATTTTCTAAGTTTTTATGGTTATCATTTGAACAGTATAGACATAGAAATGGATAATCTTAAATGCAACTTAACATGTATAAAAATTATATTTTTTATAAAAAAATATCATTTAAATTTTATCCTAAATATATAACTAGATCATGGACTTTATATACAACATTTAGGGTTTTATTAAAGCCTAAAACAAGATCCTTAAAGCCTTTAACCACTAGCAATACAATATCTCAAACAATCCCAAAATCAATTTATAGTTTGCATCATTTATCTCATCGCATCACAAACACATTACTTTCATTCATGTTGTGCATTAGTCATACTTCAAACAAGTTAAACACAACTTTTTTACGTAAGTTGCGTGAGTGAAAAAAATATAAAACTACACCCATTGATATCAAGATCAACAATGACATCAGATAAAACATACTAACCATCTTTATTTCCTTAATGTCGTGTCAGATTACTCATCCGATCTTCTTCACCAAGTCACCATTTCACATTTTCACCGACACCAATCAAAGACAATAAAACTAGATAAACAAGCTTCTATCTTGTCGTTTTATATTCTTGTTAATAGTAATTTTAGTTACTTATAAACATCTAAAATATATCAAAAATGTTTTTAGCTAATAGCCCAAAAAAACCACAAGGACTAAAAATGGAAGCTCTGAAAACTTGGAGTCTACTACTTCACCAAACATTTGCCTATAAAAGGCATCCTCCCAATCTCAAATGACCTCGAACCACCAATCTTTCTCTTCTCTCTCTCCCCCCAACCACCACTCTCTTTTCAAACCCCCGTCGCCATGGACCCTGTGAATGCGTGGGGAAACACTCCCTTGGACCAAACCGACCCCGAAATATTCGACCTGATCGAAAAGGAAAAGAGAAGGCAATGCCGCGGGATCGAACTCATCGCATCAGAAAACTTCACATCATTTGCAGTCATCGAAGCATTAGGCTCCCCATTAACCAACAAATACTCTGAGGGCATGCCCGGAAACCGATACTACGGCGGCAACGAATACATCGACCAAATCGAAAACCTGTGCCGCAGCCGAGCTCTGCAGGCGTACAGACTGGACCCATCTTCATGGGGTGTGAATGTGCAGCCGTACTCTGGATCACCTGCAAACTTTGCAGCATACACTGCATTGCTGAACCCACATGACAGAATAATGGGTCTGGATCTTCCATCGGGCGGGCATTTGACTCATGGGTATTACACTTCTGGAGGGAAGAAGATATCTGCTACTTCTATCTACTTTGAGAGTCTGCCGTACAAGGTGAATTCGAGTACCGGGTATATCGATTATGAGAAGATGGAAGAAAAGGCGTTGGATTTCAGACCAAAGTTGATCATTTGTGGGGGCAGTGCTTATCCTAGAGATTGGGATTACAAGAAGATTAGGGAAATTGCTGATAAGTGTGGCGCTCTTATGCTCTGTGATATGGCCCACATCAGTGGCCTTGTTGCTGCCCAGGTATCGTATCTCTCCTTTCTATATCTATTTTGGGGTTTTCTGATCTGTATTTGATATGTGATCTGTGTTTTTGGGTTTTCGGGTATTTGGGTATTTGGTTGGATGTGTTAATGATGTTCTGATTTGTATTAAGTTGCTTTTAGAATATGTGATCTGCAATATAGATGGACATGATCTACATTTAGGGTTTAAATTCGACACTGGATGTGTGGATCTAGATATTTAATAAAATGAAATTATGTTTGTCTATGTTAAAAATGATTTGCATTTAGCTGAAATTGAGTGGTGACATTTTGATGCATAAGCATTACATTGGTCGCAAGTGCTCGAGTAATCGTGTTAATTATGCATTTTTATTCTACATTTGGTATCTGATTTAATTTGTGGATCTGCATTTTGGAAGTTATGATAAGTTGTTTAGCTAAAGATGTCGCAATTAGCTTTACAGATTTAGATCTGTAAGTGGAAGTTGAATAAGAGTATGAGACTCCCCTGCTGCATTTGCAATTTGCAATATAAGAAGTGACCTTTCAGTTCAGATGCATATGGTTTAGATTTTGGTTTGTAAGTGATAAAGATCTGTAGATCTAGAGGAACAAACAAATGGATTTATATAGAGGTTCTGTCCATTATTTGGTATTTGAAAATAGCCTGCTGGATTGTAAATTCCACATGTTTGTATTGATTATGTCAATCTGTATTATGGGTACAATGTAATGCATAAGCATATCATTTAGGGGTTTTGGAAATTTGTGGTTCGGTTTAAATTCAGGTCCAAAAACTTGCTTCTGGTTCTTCGTGATTAGTTAATGAACCAAAAACACCCATTTAAGAAATTTATTTGTTACGGTGCTGTTGTGAACAGTAGTAGTCTAGTAGAGAGAGGGATTAACAAAATATTCCATTGGGATTTGACAGGAAGCTGCAGATCCGTTTGAGTACTGTGATGTGGTTACAACCACCACTCACAAAAGTCTCAGGGGACCAAGAGCTGGTATGATCTTCTACCGCAAGGGTCCAAAACCACCAAAGAAAGGTCAAGCAGAAGGTGCAGTTTATGACTTTGAAGACAAGATTAACTTTGCTGTTTTCCCTGCCCTTCAAGGTGGCCCACACAACCACCAGATCGGTGCACTAGCTGTCGCGTTGAAACAGGCCATGTCTCCTGGCTTCAAGGCTTATGCTAAGCAAGTTAGAGCCAATGCCGTGGCAATTGGTAACTACTTGATGAGCAAAGGATACAAGCTTGTCACTGGTGGAACTGAGAACCATCTTGTTTTGTGGGATCTTCGCCCTCTTGGCTTGACCGGTAATCTTCATTGGCTCATGATGGTGGTCATACACTCATACTCCTCACCAGTTAACCATTATCTGTAGTCTAGTGTTAGATCTAATAATTACTTTCGTTCTGATTTCGCAGGCAACAAGGTTGAGAAGCTTTGTGATCTTGCTAACATCACTGTGAACAAGAATGCCGTGTTTGGTGACAGCAGTGCATTGGCTCCAGGAGGTGTTCGCGTTGGTATGATTTTGTAAACTAAAATTGAATTTGTCGGGTTTTTTGGTGGTGTTTTGCAATGAATTTAATGGTTTTTGTTTATTAGGTACACCTGCAATGACATCAAGGGGTCTAGTTGAGAAGGATTTCGAGCAGATTGGAGAGTTCCTTCACCGTGCAATTCAGATCACTTTAAGCATCCAGAAAGAGTTCGGGAAACTATTGAAAGATTTCAACAAGGGTTTGGTGAACAACAAGGAAATTGAACAACTTAAGCTTGATGTCGAGAAGTTTTCTGGATCTTTTGACATGCCCGGATTTTCTTTGGCTGACATGAAATACAAGGATTAAGTTTTTGAAGACGACTTGATCACATTGTTTCTGTTGTTAGTAGCATTTGTGGGGTTTTTGATTCTACAAAAAGAATATTTCGTCAAAGATGTATGATATGATTTGGTTGGAAGACAATAAGGTCTCACATGTCATTCACTATTTCACTTCCACTTATAGATTACTGATTTTATTGTATTTCTGAATTTAGTAGAAAAGGATTTGTCTTATTTGGTCTGAAATATGTCATCTGAACAAGTTTTTGTAATCTATTTCTATGCATTTTATATTTCATCTGCAGTATGTTTTATATCACCTTGACAGTGACTCCTGTTAGTTTGATAACCCCTTTAGAGGGATGGCTTTAGCATCTTTTATTTGACTAGTCTATTACATATACCGTCTTTTTCTATGCAATCGATCTTTCATTCTTAGTATGTTTTTTATATCATCCAGGTTGACCCGTTGCCGAACCTGCTAACTATATCCTTCTTTTCACATCTACCTTACCTTTAACTTGATAATACGAGTATGTGACAACCATGATGACACCCGATATAAGCTTTTGATGGATGGTCTTTATAAGTTTATAATTCTAGATTTAAGTAGAAATTTACGTGTTAACGTTGTGCAGCACATTGGGTACTCAAATGAAGTACTGACAATTGCATATTACATGCTCAATGATCCAACACTTAAGTTAGATTGTAAACATGTGGTATTTGAAAAGCATATAGGAATTGGGTCGACAAGCTATACGGAAAGTAAAAATTGTCATAAAAATGTAAATAACAATTATTCATTTAAAATCTTAATGGATAATATTATGGCAAGTAAAATCATAATGAAGAGTACACAATATTTGTAGTGAACTATGAAAATCAAATTGTTTGGTCCGGCCTATGACAGGGAGACATAATGAAGCGACCGGCATCGTCTTTGCATCTATAAAATGTTTTGAATATGTACAGATATTATTCCTAGGACAACGGAAATGCGAAACTTGAGTATATAAAGATAATTTCATTTCTGGTCCTAGCTGATTTCTGCCCATCTTACATGTATCATTTACCCAACCTGCCCATCTTGCCTTCACTATTTCAACATATTGAAGATTCATCGACCATTCAGTGTGATTTTTAAAATCATATTGGGTAGAGCAGTTCATTTGAGGACAGCCACACTGAGCATTTCATCTGACCACACTCAAGCTTCATCTACCGGAGTGGTTGACCAATGTGGAACAACCCAAAAAACCCTTTATATCCCTTGGGCTCTGTTGTGGGCGCACACCGTTCATGATGAAGTTAAGAGACTTCAATGTCAATGAGCCTCTTTTTCGATGGCTCTTTTTCACTGGTTGACGATCTATATAATTCAAAGTTCTCAGTTTCTCACCATTTAAATCAAAGTGGATGTCAACCAGGGGCCTTGAGCGATTTTAAAGTTGAAAACAGGATGGATTCTGACAGCTCACTTCTTTTGTTAGAAGTTGTTGCTTAGACCAAAAGTTGTGAGGATAGTTGGGATAAAGTTGTGATTCTAGCTGAATAATGAGATCAACCAACATGAAGCACAGTGAAGATAATATTATACATGCTATCAGTGAAACATAGAAGCATATACAGATAAGGAGCAGAAGTTGTATTAAAGATCACATATTTCGGCCAAAATAGAACTGAAGACTATATTGCTAAATTCCTTGAGACTCAAGAAATCAGTAATCTAGTAGGGGAAGGGGAAGGGGAAGGGGAAGGGAATGACATGTGAGACCTTATTGTCTTCCAAGTTCCAACGAAATCATATCATATATCTTTAATGAAATATTCTTCTTGAAGCATAGAAAAACACCAGTAAATGTTACTTCCTACTAATAACAGCAAAAACAACATCATCATTTGGTCATCTTCAAAACTTAATCCTTGTACTTCATGTCAGCCAAAGAGAACCCAGGCATGTCGAAAGATCCAGAAAACTTCTCAACATCAACCTTGAGTTGTTCAATCTCCTTGTTATTGACCAAACCCTTGTTAAAATCTTTCAACAGTTTCCCGAACTCCTTCTGGATGCTCAAAGTGATTTGAATTGCACGGTGAAGGAACTCTCCAATTTGTTCAAAGTCCTTCTCAACTAGACCTCTTGATGTCATTGCAGGTGTACCTAATAAAGACACCATTACGTTCAACAATAAATACACCATCCAAAAAACCCGACAAATTGAAATTTAGGATAACAAAATCATACCAACGCGTACACCTCCTGGAGCCAAAGCACTGCTGTCACCAAACACGGCATTCTTGTTCACAGTAATGTTAGCAAGATCACACAGCTTCTCAACCTTGTTGCCTGCAAATTCAGAACCAAAGTAATTATAAAATTTACGAACACAACGCAACAGATAATGGTTAACGTGTGAGGAGTATGACCGCCCTCACGAGTTAATGAAAATTACCAGTCAAGCCAAGAGGGCGAAGATCCCACAAAACAAGATGGTTCTCAGTTCCACCGGTTACAAGCTTGTAGCCTTTGCTCATCAAGTAGTTACCAATTGCCACGGCATTGGCTCTAACTTGCTTAGCATAAGCCTTGAAGCCAGGAGACATGGCCTGTTTCAACGCGACAGCTAGTGCACCGATCTGGTGGTTGTGTGGGCCACCTTGAAGGGCAGGGAAAACAGCAAAGTTAATTTTGTCTTCAAAGTCATAAACTGCACCTTCTGCTTGACCCTTCTTTGGTGGTTTTGGACCCTTGCGGTAGAAGATCATACCAGCTCTTGGTCCCCTGAGACTCTTGTGGGTGGTGGTTGTCACCACATCACAGTACTCAAACGGATCTGCAGCTTCCTGTCGAGACCCAAAAGAATAATTAGTAAGATCACCAATTAGGAAGGACTAGTCACGAGATCTAAAATTGTTATTAAGAGTTTAACCTTAAGCAAAAAATTCCAACATACCCCTTTGAATTACAATACACCGTAGGTTAAAATTATCACAACCGGCATACCATTTCAAAACAAACATCATCATATTTAGTAACTAAACATTAATTATATCAATGTTTGATCTAGATGTATAGTTTAAGATCAATCTCAAACACTAAATGTAGAGCATGTTCATCTGAAAACGCAGGACTTAAGTCTTACAAAACTTCCAATTTTATAGCTATCCATTTAATTTGGGCATCAAAACACTTATTCCGGTTAGGATAACTCACAAACGCAGAATTACAAGACTTATAATCCAAAATTTAAACAAAACTCAACGAGACCAACAGTAAGTCATCAGAGAAATGGCAAACTCTTGTGCATTCAACTTGTTTTAACCAATACAAACATAAGCATCCGGCCAACCATTTCTTAACCCAAATACTAAGCAGTAATAAACTACCATAGATCTATGAAAACATAGACGCAGATCATGAGCGTCTGAACAGTAAATTACGTATTCTAGTATCCGTTCGTGGTTCCCAAATTACATATTGATTTAACCAAACATATCCATATAAAAAAACAGTAAAACCCCAAATATCGATAAAAGCACTACATTTTTTTATTACTAATTCAGCTTAAAACAAGATCTACGAATCAAACACATATCACATAAAGATCCCATATCCAAGAATGCCAAATTCTCGTATAACATAATTTAGAAAATACCAGACACACACAAACAAACATATGCCACACCTATATATGCATATACTTTCAAACACAGATCTATATACCAAACCCATATAAAATCAAGACCTCAAACACTAAACTATAAACATATACATAGACATAAGAATATAGATATGGTAACAGATCATAGCTACAATAGTATACAGATCACAAAACCCCAAAATCTAAACATATAGATATAAAAAATAGATATAGATATAGAAAGGAGAGATACGATACCTGGGCAGCAACAAGGCCACTGATGTGGGCCATATCACAGAGCATAAGAGCGCCACACTTATCAGCAATTTCCCTAATCTTCTTGTAATCCCAATCTCTAGGATAAGCACTGCCCCCACAAATGATCAACTTTGGTCTGAAATCCAACGCCTTTTCTTCCATCTTCTCATAATCGATATACCCGGTACTCGAATTCACCTTGTACGGCAGACTCTCAAAGTAGATAGAAGTAGCAGATATCTTCTTCCCTCCAGAAGTGTAATACCCATGAGTCAAATGCCCGCCCGATGGAAGATCCAGACCCATTATTCTGTCATGTGGGTTCAGCAATGCAGTGTATGCTGCAAAGTTTGCAGGTGATCCAGAGTACGGCTGCACATTCACACCCCATGAAGATGGGTCCAGTCTGTACGCCTGCAGAGCTCGGCTGCGGCACAGGTTTTCGATTTGGTCGATGTATTCGTTGCCGCCGTAGTATCGGTTTCCGGGCATGCCCTCAGAGTATTTGTTGGTTAATGGGGAGCCTAATGCTTCGATGACTGCAAATGATGTGAAGTTTTCTGATGCGATGAGTTCGATCCCGCGGCATTGCCTTCTCTTTTCCTTTTCGATCAGGTCGAATATTTCGGGGTCGGTTTGGTCCAAGGGAGTGTTTCCCCACGCATTCACAGGGTCCATGGCGACGGGTTTTAGAATTGGGGAAGAAAGAATAGAAATGGTTTTGGTTCGAGTTTTGTTGTGGATTCAGTGCTGGGTTTTATACGCGAATAGAAGTTTTGGGAGCTTTCATTTTCAGTCCTTGGGGTTTTTCGGGTGCTTTAAGTGTTTAATTGGCTACGGTCGATTGTGGGAAGCTTTAGCTTTTAATTTTAAACAAAAAAACTCATATTATGTTAATGGGAAATTAAATACCTTAATAATCCTTTGAACTATTTGATGATGACATGTGAAAAAATCATTAATATTCTGTTTGGATGCAACTAGTTTTAGCTTTTATTTGAAAAAAAAAAACTTCAAATTGAAACGCTAATTAGTTGAGTGATGACAACGACAACGGAAACGGTATCTATTCCTGACAAAAATGAAGTACGAGGAAGGAATGATGTGAATAGTCTTACTGTTACCCAAACGCGTAAAAAGGTCATCGTTGAGTATCCTCTAAAATACCAACTTTACACTTATAATACCCATTCTGTAGAATTTAATTTATAATTTTAATTTTGACTGTAAATAATTTTTAATTATTTTATTATAATTGTTAAAACTTTATATTAATGAAAAGTATATTAAAAACTCAATTATGTCATATAACACAAAAATAAATAAATATGGTTAAAGTAAAAAAAAAATATAACTTTTAATGTCAAACTTATATTTTATAAGCTTTTAAGTAATTCAAAAACAATGATACAACTTTTTTAATTAATCGAAACAGTATTTTGTATATTATTATACCACTTACCAAGTTACGATAACCTTCAAAAATTATTGCGGAAAAGATGCTAATTTATATTGTTAATGAGGTTAGTTACCTGTTAGTAATATTTTTGACATTGAGATGGTCCACCTAGTTCACGATTTTTAGGGGATTTTTAAATTGCATCTAAAGAATTTATGTAGTTTATTTAATATTAGAAGTAAGAATGAGCAAAATGGGGTCGCTAGTTTATACTTATTTACTTTGAGATAAATCGTGAGCAAAATCGCTTCTTTTTGAGAAACCGGGTTTGGTCAACGTGATAAATTTCGATTTTGAGCAAATGGAATCGGTTTGGGTAAACTTTTGACCAGTTTTTTTTCCTTTTTCTTTTTCAAACACCAAAACCGAATTGATTTGGAATCGATAAGAAATTGAATTTTTGAGACCGAAAATTGGTACTGAGTTTTCTTCATAAACCAGAATCGGTTCCTCAAGAATTGATTTTTTCGCTTCCAATTTGAGTTTATCTCGATCGGTTTTTTTGCTGGCGTCTACTTCGAGATGAGAAAATATATATCCATACCTAAAGGCCGAAGCACCCATAGGGCCATAGGCCATACTTCTCCTACCCATTTACTCTTTTAATTTAATTCAAATTGGGTTGGCTAAACACCCAAAAAAAAAACAAATCAATGGGCCATAAAAAGTAACCTAGGTCCTCAAATACACAAGCCCATGTTTTATACGTATATAAACAAATAAATGACCTAAGGTTCCCTGGCCTCAACAACAACTGCAAAGGTGTGCGGCAGTAATTTGCAGAGAACAATTTCTCCGGAGATTTTTATCATCTCCCACCAAACCCCACAATCATGGTTCGTTTGTTTCTCATTTTTTTATATTTTATTATTATGATTGTTTTTTTTCAATATTATTTCTTATGTTTTTGATGATTTATATCCATATCATTTCTGCTTTTGTGCTTGCCGGATTTAGCTGATGTACGTGTTTGTGTATTGTATATATATTGTTAATAGTTATTTGACTCTGATTCAGCTCACTTTAGGGTTTATGTTAGCAATTATATATTACTGAATAAACATAAATGGGCTGTTTGGCTATAAAAATTAATTGATATATTATTTCAAGTAAATGTTGTAAAGTAGGAAAAGCAATCAAAATTAACATTTTTAGAAACCTATTTGTAAAAAGATAAAAACCCATTTTTTAGTTCTTAATAGGTACTTGAAAACCAACCAGTTTTTTTGTCATTATATTTGACATTAGTTCATTAATTAGAGTTTTAGGTGGTCTTGGTGTATTGGATTTATAAAAAAAGTTGCAAACTTGCAACGCAGATAAGGTTTTGTTTGTTATGTATAACATTGGTTTATTAATCAGTCGATTGGTACTAACAATGTTGTACATTGTAATAAAGGCTCGCGGATTGAAGAAACATATGAAGAGGCTCAATGCGCCGAAGCATTGGATGCTTGACAAACTCGGTGGTGCCTTTGTAAGTTATTTTTCAACCCTGGTTTGTGCTTTGTTTATCCAGTGCAAGTGTTTTTTATTCCAAGATGTCGTCTACTAATGTATTGTTTGTTTTCCACAGGCTCCTAAGCCGTCATCTGGTCCTCACAAATCAAGGGAATGTTTGCCTTTGATTCTCATTTTGAGGAATAGGTTGAAGTATGCGTTGACATACCGTGAGGTTCAGTCTATCTTGATGCAACGTCATGTTCTTGTTGACAACAAGGTCAGGACCGACAAGACTTATCCTGCAGGTTTCATGGGTAAGTATACTTGACACTCTTGTGTGTGCTCTAAATTTGTTTATCTTATTTGCTACAATTGTTTCCATTTGTTCTGAAGTATTATGATTGAGTTGTAAGCTTGAACACCGTAAACACGTTACAAACTGAAGTGAAGTCTGATTATGGTGTCTACTTCTGAGCTTTTCTAAATGTTTTATTCTATACTTCCCGTTCATCTTGAGTTTGTTTGGGTTGGGAGTAAACTGTCTCATATAATTTGCTTCTTTTTGTAACAGATGTTGTATCAATTCCCAAGACCAATGAAAGCTTCAGACTTCTCTATGATACCAAAGGTAGATTTAGGCTGCACTCAATCAGGGATGAGGAGTCAAAGGTTTGTAAACCTTTTCTTGACTATCATTTTGGTTTAGTTACATTTAAATTTTTTCAAAAGTGAAATTGGTCATCTATTATTGTGCTTTGAGATTAAATTTTGACATTCAGCTTCTGTTTTTACATGCTATTTGCTCAGTGTTGTTTCGGTTTGATTTTAGAAGTTATTCAGGCTAATGTTGTAATGCTGTCTGATTAAAATTAGAGAACTTGACTACCTCTACTTTTGTGGCAAAATAGGTTAGCCAGTGAATTGTCAAAACTGTTGGTATATTTGGTATGATTTATTTTTTATTCTTATAATTGTCTTGATCTAGCTGTTTTTTAGTTAAACGCACATGTTGGTTAACCTGTATTGAGTTATCTTTGTAAGCGGTTAAGGTAATCTGTTTTTCAATTAGAAAGAGTAGCATGAGTGTGTGACTACAGTTGCCACATTTATAGCTAGGCATGTCCAATACGATGTTATATTTGCAGTTTAATGTTAATGTATTGTAACAATTTTTTTATTTAATTTTAAGCTGGCTACTATGGATACTTTGTTTTGCAGTTTAAGCTATGCAAGGTTCGTTCAGTCCAGTTTGGGTCAAAGGGCATCCCCTACATCAATACCTATGATGGTCGTACCATCCGCTACCCAGACCCTCTCATCAAGGCCAACGACACCATCAAGCTCGACTTGGAGTCTAACAAGATTGTTGATTTCATCAAATTTGATGTTGGAAATGTTGTTATGGTGACTGGTGGAAGGAATACAGGTCGTGTCGGTATCCTTAAGAACAGGGAAAAGCATAAGGGCAGCTTTGAGACTGTTCACATCCAAGATGCTACCGGCCATGAGTTTGCTACTCGTTTGGGCAACGTCTTCACTCTTGGAAAAGGTTCAAAGCCTTGGGTGTCTCTTCCTAAGGGCAAGGGTATCAAGTTAACTATCATTGAAGAAGCTAGAAAAAGGCGACTGGCCCAAGAAGCTACTGCTTAGATCGATTGATTTGGTCTATGTTGTGTCTTCTTTCTTTTGCAGGTTGGTGGGAATTTCTTTTGTCTGCTTTCATTTTAGTAAAATTTTGAACCCTTATGTATTGCTGTTTCTGTTAATGTAAGACTTTGACTGTGCTTGGTTATAAAATGGTAAAACCTTTGTTAAGTCCACCATCGTGTCCTAACCTCGTGATATTTTTTTGCTTTCTTGTTGCAACCATTTTCCTACATGTGACAGTTTGAGCCTTCTGAGTTTTTATGGGTGTATTTTTTGTTGATCAAGCAATCAACATTATAAATCTTGAGTTTAAATATAGTAGCCAACTAGCCTAAGACAAACACGAGTTAAATGACATGTTCTAGTATGTGTTCGATCATGTTTTGGTTATTTTGAGTACCGTTGTTAAAAGTAATTTAAAAGGCAAAGTTGATGACATCCGATTAATATTTTAAACAGATTACAATATCGCTAAATACGAGGTAAAATGGAACTAAAAAGATTACAATACGAAGGAAAACGGAACTAATAAGATTGACTAAAACGCCATAATATATGGTCCAATAAAAAAAGTACGTGTCTAGATAATCAAAACCTTTCTGGTTTATGGATTTCAAGGACAAATTGATGAAAAGAAATTGAAATTTCTCTATGTTTAACCTAGCATGTCAAAGGGAAAAAAAAATCTAAATTCTTTTCGATTTTTAAACCAAACGAGTTGGTGTATAAAAAGTTATGCCTTGGACTTTGTGGTCGACACTGAAGGAGCAACACTAGCTGTCTTGTGATCGACTGTGTTTGAGTAAATACACGAACGAGCCACTTCCATCATTGGTTCCACTTCTCTCTTATACTGCACATAACAACGATTGATAAAACTTTAGTAATTAACGGATGACTAAAGATCTGAAATTCACCTCTTTTGTAGCACCGGACTTTATTTTAGATTGCATTACACACCATTTCTTAAAATGGACACCTGTTAATTCAACCAAAAGTGAAAAACTTCGTGCATGTAAGTGATAGATACGAGGTGACATAGACTGCGTTTAATCTAGTTGATTTTTCCTAAAAGGTCAAACGGGTTAAAAGAGAAAAAGAATATGGGTCAACAAATCGATCAATTATACGACACCCAAAGTGATACCAAGATTCGTAATCATTTTTGAAACAACATGCGTTCAGGAAATGCTTATTTTGCTACAAAAAAAAAAAAAAACAAATAAATTTCACCCGACCTTTTTATACTTGTTTACCCAACCGCCCATTTTGCCACCAAAAGTCAATTTAGTGATAGTGAAAAGAGCTGGTAACATTGACAGGCATCCTAAATTAAACTCTGATGATATCGGCAAGTAAAACTACCTATTTATTTACATAGTTTGATTCCATTTTGTGGTCTCACTTGCTTGCTGTGATCAAGGCGGCTGCACGATGGACCCAGTAAGGTATGATTTGTATTTATAAAAAGGGATGGTTTTGTTCTTGGGTTGGTAAAAGCTAGAATGTTGGTAGTAACTTAGAAGGGAACTTACCAGTGACGGATGTAAGATTTTTAGTTTATACGGGTCCTTCACATTTTAAGTTCCAAAAGCTACATGTTTAAAGGGATTCATACCACTTATCTGACCATTGAGTTAGCCGCTACCGCTCAGGGATCTCAGTTCACCCTTAGCATAGTAGAGGAGGAGCTCTCCCCTATATAGCATGGTCTGTCTAGTCTCTTACACAGGAAGTGGGATCCAAAAATTTTTATATAGGCTTTATTAATATTTTTAATTTCTAAGTGGGTTCAAAAGACCACACACACTAATATGTAGATATGCCAATGGAACTTACCCACTTTAAGATTAATAGTCGATGTGGAATTGGATGTAGTAACCACAACCCATCTACAATGCACCTGAAGCAGCATAGCTTGTCAATCATTATAACAGCGGAAAAAATCAAACGATAAGTTAAACTAAGCTGAAACTTGTTTATGCTTATGGGGAGAGAAAAACCAGCTATACCTTTTGCAGTTAAAGCATTGCTTTTATAGTGGGCACGATTATAAATTTAGTGAAAGCTAATCATAATAACAAAACTTCATATCCTTAAGGGGTGCTCGATATATTCCAATAGAGGTCGCCTCCTTTTCTTTTGAATTTATATCTGAAAATATATTCACTTTTGGCACAAGACATTATATACTTAAAACACACGTTGTGTGTATGAGGCTATGAGCTAAAACCGTAGGGCGACACAGGTTGGGTAACAGGTCTAAAGTCCAAACCCAACTTTTTTGCCTTGTTTCTTTAGTTTTACAAATAACTAGTCTAACGGATATTATTTATTATGAATATAATGATCCAATATTATTGAATAAGAAAAGGTTGTAAACAGTTGTTCATATAGTTTTAATGATGTTAGGCAGTTTGAACTAGTTGACTCGTTCTTTGTATAGCTAAACATTTCAAGTTTAGAAAATATAGTCAACTTTGATCCATTTTCTTTCAGTTTCCCCTCTGCTATGAGTGTGGAGTATACAAGTGGTAATTAATACTTAGATGTAATGCCCGATCAATAGTTCTCAAGAGGAAAGGTGGCCTTAGATGGACCTATGTGGGTTCACCTAACCAGTCTTGGGTGTTATCTGTAAAGACATTTCCCTATAAGTCAGTATATGCCACTATATCTCACACAAAAGTGAAAACTTTCGCTTTCAATCTTGGCCCATGGTCTAAATGCTGATAAAATTTCTATAATGTAAGCCTTTCAACCTAAACAGGCATGCCAGATGCAAAAGTTTTACATACCAGTACAAAATCTATATGACGTAATCCAAATATAGTTCATATCACGTCAAAATAACTGTTATTGAAAGATACCTCAAAGTAAGATCCAAATGGAACATCATGGGCCTGTTGCACAGTCTCAAACACCTATAAAGCAGAATTTAACCTGTCAAGTTTATAATGGTCGTATAGTCGTATCCAGGAACCAAGTTTCTCAAGCAATCGGTATATTAGTGAAACTTAGACTGGGACCAAAATATGTATCATATAGGGTGCTAGCAGATACTAATATGGGTTTTGCACTCTTGCATGAGAAGTGAAAAAAACCCGCACCAGAGATCTTTTGTCAGTGGACAGAAGAGCATGTTGCCACTCTGTCAATGCTGTGTCTGGAGGACACATAGGACTAGTACCTAATCCTCTACAAAGTAATTTCTCTAACTTGACCTTCATACTCATCAGCGGAATGCCACTGCCCCATCTTGTAAACTATGCTAAATGTGTAGTGAACCTTTTTAGTGAAAAAGGGAAAGTAGGAATTGTAGAGGGAATGTAGGTATTTGGAGGGAAAGTAGGTAAATGGAATTTAGATTAATAATTAGCTAAAAGGTTAATTACATTACATGTGAAGGGGTTTATATAGTCAATCTAATTGCAATAAAACCCCTACTTAATTACAAATAAGTACTTGATGATTTACATAACAAACCTTTCTCCTAATCAAATTAAACTAAAGGACAATACAATTACGAAGTTACAATCTCCCCCATTAGAGCTGTTTTGTGAAAAGTCATCGTCTTGCTTTCTTCTTCTTTCTCTGTCTGCGGTTCCTTTTCTTGGTCGATGACTCAGGTTTGTCTTGAAGAAAGGTTTGATCTTTAAAGGCTCTTTGTTTGTATTCTCTTTCTTTTTCCTTCCAGAACTTCTTGGGAACCAAATGATAAGCAGGATCTTCAGGACGGTTTGGAGGTTCAATGATGTTGTCTGCAAAGTTAACAGGTGGCATGTTGTGCATTTCGGACTCGTTGTTTGGTGAATATCTAACCCATGTACCTAGATGATGTCGAATTACTCCAGGTTGTTGTTTGGGAAGTCTTGCATTGATAATCAACCTTGTTCTATCTCTGTTATCCAACCTAGTCTTTATCTTCCTGATCACTCTTTCCAACCTTTTCTTTTCCATTTGAGATTCTTCGAACTCATGTAGACTTTTAAAGACATGTAAACACTGCTTCAGTGTGCCATTAGAGTATTTGTGCAGTTCGTCGAGTCGAATAAAAATCTTGTGCCCTTGGTCGCTAACAAATACAAACCCCCGTGGGTTATCAAATATGGCACTGGTGTTAAAGTTCTTTAGATTTATTCCTTAGATTCTTTGATTGGGCACGGTGAGATTCACTTTCTTTCTCTTTCTTTCAACTGCCAATTGGAAGTCTTTCTAAGTCTGGCTTAAGGTAAGACTATCCAAATATCTTTACACAGCGTAGTAAGCCTCTTGGCTTTCTGGATCTTGATGGAGTAATTTGCGAGCAAAATGATGAAGAAGAAAGATTAGGTCATCAGCTGATAAGTAGTTGAATCTTGCTTCACCAAACATGTATTGACGTCCATCCTCACGACGTACTATCAACCACAATAATCCATGAGGTCTGGCAAAACCTGGATCATGCCATTCTTTAAAGTGAACCCCAACAACTTCAATGATTTTTAATTTGAACTGATTCTTCCATGTTTTGTTTGCTTTGTGGCTTTTTGCTTCTTTGAGATCTTTGAGATATTTAGATCTATGATGGTGCAGATCACAAGCACGCCTTGCTCTTATCTCATCTATATCAATCTTAATCAGTTCCTGATTTTTCGAGAAGATCTAATATGTCTTTTCTTCAAGATACTTGGTTGACTTGAAGAGATGTGATGAAATTCTGAGATAGTCAATCTCTTCTCTCTTGCATAATTTCTTCTAAAGCCACCATCATTCATTTGGACTTCAGATTCCCGGGGAATGTGCGGATTATCGAGAAGATGAATAAGATCGCGAAGGTTCATTTGGTTAAGTGCTGGATTTGGTTGAGGAACAGTTGGGTAGTTATCAAAGCCTGGGGGAGGAAGATCATCATGATCAGAAGAATCGTTTTGATCATTAGGATCAACATCGTTGCCTCCAACATCAAAATCATTATTAGCTGGGAATTCATCATTATCATCAACATCTTCAACAATAACTGAGGGATCAAGATTGAATCCTTGTGATTGTGCATCATCTCTTACATCTGAGCCAAGTATAACATTTGTTGGTCCTGATCATCAGAATCATCACGCCTTTGCTGGACTGTAGCAGTTTGCCTACAGATAGCTTCAAGGTCAGCAATACGCTTTTGTGCTGCTTCAAGCTCTGCATTCTTATGGAACATTTCTTGAGCTGCTTGATCTTGAATGAACTTGATTTGATGAATGTGATCAAAGCGAGCTTGAATAGATGCTTGAATGGCAAGATCGTATGAGTTGATTTGGCCATAAAGAGAGATGAGAGTAGCAAGCAAATAATCATAAAGTGTATTAAGATTGGCTCAGCTTTCAGGAGGCATAGGGCCAGAGAGTTTCTTGGGTTGAGAGTTGGAAGAAGATGAGGAGGGAAATGAATATGGTGGTGATGAATGTTTTGGTGGACGAGGATTTGTGTGCTTGGTGTGAAGTTGGCCAAAAGCATCAAGAGTTTCATATAATTCAAGTTCTGCTGGATCATAGGGAATGTTAAGTCGTTCGGAGGTAACCGGTGGTTTATACACAGAACCAGAAGGGTTGACAATGGCTTTGCCTTTTTCGACACGGAGCACTGCGGCTAGTGTTTCAGGTGACACAGGGATGCTAGGTACGACCGACGTAGATGTCGTTGTCACAACTGTAGGCTCCGGAGGGTTTACAGTGTGGCCTGGAGGTGGAGAACCAGCAGGGCTTCCCAATGATTTATGAAGCAAATGCTCGACATTGGTTGTTTCAGAATCAGTTGTCCTAGCACGAATGCCAAGAACAATGTTCCGGTTGGTGGGACTTCCGGGATCTTCAAGAGTGCCCGTTGGACTGGGAGTTTTGCATCGAAAATGCAAGGCGTACCTTGCTTCTTCAAAGCTTAATTCTGTCGCGCTGGTTAAGGTTACTTGTGGTATGAACACATGAACAGGACTTCCAGACACTCCTTGAGAAGGTGGATCCACCAACTCTCGGTCTGTTGTTGCATCATTCAAAGAAAGTGCGTGCTCAGAGATGTGTGACCTAGGAGATCTAGACTTGATTGTGTTAGCAATTGAAATTGGGAGAGAGGCATGAGTCTCCACTGTTTCAATATCAACATCCTCCGAATGAGGAGTCAATAGTGGACGTGGTTTGTGCCTGTGCAATGATGAAAGTGGATCTTGTTGAGAGGATCCAGAGTGGTGAGAAGCTGAACGGTGCGAGGCTGGGGAGTCCTTGGCTTCTATCCTAGTGGTGGCATCCCGGCTAGTTGGTTCAACTATCGGAGGGCCATCGTTTTCTTTTTGCCCTGTTCCTAACCCAGACCTCTCAACTTCTCTATTTACATTTTCAACCCCTCCCTCAGTATCACCTACATCATCATGATGTTCTGGTTGTGCGTCCTCTGAAGTTTCTTCTGGAATTGGTTGAAGAGGAGATTGTAGACGGATTCTACACTTTTTGATTGGAGGATTTTCAATATTTGGTGATGATGGTGAGGTTTTAGAGGAAGAAGATGTAGAAGTTAATGGAGAAGGTGTAGTGAAAGTGTTGGATTGTGATTTAGATCTAGATTTGGATTTGGATTTTGATCTTGATTTTGATTTTGACTTTGATTTGGAGCGATGATGAGATTTCTGTTTCTTTCGAGGTGTTTCTGATGATTCAGGAATATCGGATGGTTGATGTGATGAAGATGGAGCAGACGATGAAGAAGGAATGTTGGAACCAGGTGCCATTTCTCCTTCTAACCCCTCATTTCTTTTCCTAGACCTATGACCCTCACGAGGCGGCCTATTCGAGGATTGGAAAGTTGAGCTCGACGTTGAGCCGCTATTACCTCGGCTAAATACGCTCGATAAATCCTAAGGTCAGGATCATCCTGAGGCACCTGGTTCAGTAGAGATTCAGGAATTGGCATGAAAGCAGGATCAGCTAAACGATTATTAGCATATATTGAACGAAAGCTGGAAATCACAATTCATCGTGAAGCTGGGAATCTCTGAATGTTAGCATTGTTGAGGAGGAAGTGCTGCATGATAACAGTGAGAAAGCGGAGAAATGCAATGTACTTCTTGTTGGATGTGAACTTCCCATTTACTTGAAGGCGAAGATGGTCAAAAGCGACTGCAGCAAAGTCAAGATAAACATTGTAAGCAATGCCGAATAAATATGTCAGAGTAGCTTTTGTGAAATCATCTTGTCCTTTCCTTGATGGTGACAAGCAGTTATTGATTATAGAACGCAACGTGTGCCATAAAGCATGGAAGTTCTTCTTCTTAATGTCTTTCAGAGCAGTCAATTGACCATCATACCCCAATTGTTGTACTCGATGAAACATTTCAATCGTGGGAGGAGTAGGAACAAAGCTTGTGAGTCCTGGTCTTGAGTCAGATATTGGAAATTGGAGGATAGTCTGAAAATCTTCAAGATTAAATGTGAAGGTTTGCCTTGAGCCATCTGTTGTGAGAAGAGTGAATTGAAAATAAGGGTTTGCTCTCCCCTTTGCCGGAATGTATTCGATGGTCCGCTACATTTCAAAAAGTAGTTGTTCTTTGATGCCCTCGGCAGTAATAGTGAATACGTTGATCATCGGATGATAAGTGAGCAGAACTGGAATAATGCGGGCAAGAGAATGGTATCATCAGTTGAAGATTATTTTGCATATGTTCAGTGGCGCCATCTTGAAGGAAATCCATTTTGCGATTGACAATTATGCGAATAGGAAACATTATTTCCAAGGTTAATTTATTCAAAAATGTTTAATCTTACACAGTTTTTCACAAAAGATGTAAAGGCAGTACAACAAGGCGTTTGATACCTTACTTCCTAGGGAAAAACAATATAGGATTACTAAAACACAGTTTATTTAGAATGAGGGCAACAAAAGAAATGATCATACAACTTGTTTCGCAGAAGATGCAGAGGCAGTACATCAAGGCGTTCAATGCCTTGCTTCTAAAGGAAACCCGATGTATGAAAAATATATTTTGAAATAGAAAAGATGATCATACACCGTTTTTCACAAAAGATGTAAAGGTAGTAAATCAAGGCGTTCGATACCTTACTTCTTAAGGAAAACTGATGTATAATCGAAATCATGTATAAGCATTGAAAGGGGAGCAACAGATGTTTGTGAGACCGAAGAGATTTATGAACATTAGATTGTGCACAAATAAGGTGAGTTGAGGACACACAATTTTGTCTAAGAACTACTTTATTATAAAAGAATTTGGAAATATAGAAATAATAATAAATAAAAAAAAATTCTAAGTATAATTGAAAACCGGTTTTAGAAAAGGAATTGAAAATAATGAAGAAAACCGGTAGTTGATTGAAAAAGAATGAAAACCGGTATTTGAATGGAAAACTTTGAAAACCGGTATTATTGAATGAAAAATTGGGCAGAGTGCCATTTAGTGAAAATGATTTTTAATAACTAATACCGGTTTTTGCAAAGCATCAAGATATCAAGTGAATACTTGATATCAATGCACTTGCGAAAAAATATATATCAGCATAGATAGATCAAATAGATTCATAAGCAAGAAAAGCATACAAAGCACAAATAAGAGACTGAATATATGACAGATAAGCAAGTAAAGCATTCAAAGCATAAATAAGGTAAAAACATGCATGAAGTAATAAGGAAATGAAATGGGAAAAAGATAAGATACCCGTGTCGGTCCATAATATGACAATAAATGATAGAGCACACAAATAGTCACCCCTGAAAAATAATACACAGTTTCTAAGGTGAATTTAAAGAAAAACAGGTATTAAAGCATGCAAAGAGATGAAAACCGGTAATAGAGAAGTGTTATACCTGAAAGCCGGTTTTGACTTATAGACGAACTAATAGCGGGATTCAAAAAAGAGACAAAAAATGCCGGATTTCGTTAGCTAATATATATATATATATATATATGAATACCGGTTTTAAAGATTTGAAAAAGATTTTAAGGAAAAGGAAAGCCGGTATTCGAGAGAAAGCCGGTTTTATAAAGTAATTAAAAATACTTAGAAAAATTTTGGAAGAAAGTCAAATGAGGGTCAAAGAGGGTATTTATAGCGGTCAAAACCGGGTTTGACTATCGGGTTTCATTTTGACCCGGTTTGACCCGTTTTTTTTTTTATTGTTTTTTTTTTATTTAGGTAAATGGATATAGGAAAAGTTTCAAGTAAAAATTGTTGTAAGGAAATTTTAGGGAAAGAAGAATTAAGGACTTTAGGAAAAGTTTGTCAAAAAGTAAATAAACAAAAAGAGCAGAGACAAAAGAACACGGATATAAACAAACTCCCCCTAGGAACATGCATACAGATAAATAGATAAAAAATCTACAAACTCCCCCTAGAATCATGAAGTCTACCCTTGTTCTCCCCCTCAAACATTGCATGTAAGAGCACAGAAGCATACATCAGTTGTTTGATCAAGAAAATAAACATAGAAAGCATGGCAAGAAGGCATTTAAGTTTGGAGATTTAGCATACCCAACTTGGTTTTCAAAAAATTAAACCTTTGTTCATCCAGAGGTTTAGTAAAAAGGTCCGCAAGTTGGTAGTCAGAGGGGACAAAGTAGAGTTCGATGTTACCTTTTTCGACATGATCCTTTATGAAATGGTACCTTACATCGATATGCTTTGTCTTTGTATGCTGAACAGGATTGCAGGACATGGCAATTGCGCTTTTGGAGTCGCAGTAGAAGGGAATTCTTTCATACTTAAACCCATAGTCAGAAAGTTGAGTCTTCATCCACAGCACTTGAGAGCAACAACTAGCTGCAACTACATATTTAGCTTCAGCTGTGGAAGTAGAAACACAAGTTTGTTTCTTTGAAGACCAGCCAACTAACTTGTCACCAAGGAACTGCACACTGCCATAAGTGCTTTTGCGGTCTAACTTACAACCTGCATGGTCTGCATATGAAAAAGCAGTTACTTCGAAACCGGTTTCTTTCGGGTACCATAAACCAAGATTGATAGTGCCCTTAAGATACCGAAAGATTCGTTTAACAGCTTGAGCATGGCTTTCCATAGGGTTAGCTTGAAACCGAGCACACATACAAGTTGCAAACATAATATCCGGTCGACTAGCAGTTAAATACATTAAGGATCCTATCATACTGCGATACAGTTTCTGGTTAAATGGTTTTCCATTTAAATCTTCATGAATTTTAGTACGAGTTTCCATGGGTGTCCCAATTGGTTGACAGTTAGACATATCAAACTTTTTTAACATATCAATGATGTATTTATCTTGACAAATAAAGATACCTTTTGACAGTTGTTTGACTTGAAGACCAAGGAAAAAGTTTAATTCACCCATCATACTCATCTCAAAATGTTTAACCATTAAAGCAGCAAAGTTTTTGCAGTATGTAGGATTAGTAGAACTGAAAATTATGTCGTCAACATAGATTTGGATTAACAGAATATCATTACCTTGTCGTTTTATAAACAAGGTGGTGTCAATTGTACCTTTGGAGAATCATACCATGCACGAGGGGCTTGTTTGAGACCATAAAGAGCTTTATCTAACTTTTAGACATAATTTGGATGTTTTGGATCAACAAAGCCCTCAGGTTGCTCAACATAGACTTCTTCTTTTAAGATTCCATTGAGGAAGGCAGACTTGACATCCATTTGATAAATTGTGAAGTTCTTGAAGGCTGCATAGGCAAGAAATATACGAATAGCCTCAATTCTAGCAACGGGAGCAAATGTTTCATCGTAATCCACACCATCTTGCTGGGAGAAACCTTTGGCTACAAGTCGAGCTTTGTTACGAACAACAATTCCACTTTCATCCTTCTTATTTTTGAAGATCCATTTGGTCTTAATTGGCTCTTTATGAGTGTATGGATTGGGAACCAATTTCCACACTTCAAGACCCTCAAATTGTGACAATTCATCTTGCATGGCTTTTACCCAATCTGGATCTTGTAAAGCGTCTTTGACGTTACTAGGTTCGACCATACTTAAGAAATTGACAAACAATCATTCATTAGTAGAAGCGGCATGTGTAGTTGGACCAGCATTGAGATCCCCAATAATTTGACTAGGATGATGAGGAATCATGGATCGGGACCACTTTCTAGAGTGAGAAAGTGGCGCAGCTGGTTCATTATCTTCACCAGGATTGATAAATCCAGGAGAGTGTTGTTCAGTGACTTGCTCAAAAGTAGGTTCATCTGGAAGAATCATGGTTTCTTCCTTTTCAGGTTTAGAGTCATTTGCTTGAGAGGAGGCAAGAGGTGGAGAAGCCGCTGAAGAATCTGAGGAAGATGAGATTGGTGCAGGAGAATTTTCAATGGGTGGAGGAGTGAAAACATGAGAAGTAGATGAGGAAGATGAACTTTGTTGATTAGAAGATGAGCTACCATTTTGAGTGTTGTTGGAAATTGAGTTTTCAGTCATGGTTGGTGAATGAATTACAGGAGAAGGAAGATCATGATTAAATTCATCAAATACTGTATCTAACTCTTCAGTCGTTGGAATTGGAAAAGTCTTGGTAGGAGTTGAGACAATTTTAGGGGCGGAAGCTTGTGGACTCACATGAACGGGAGTGGAAATGTGTTGTTCGAGAAGCATTCCAGAAAGTTCATCAAATTTGACATTCATACTTTCCACAATTCTCTTGGTTCGACGATTGTAAACACGATAAGCAATAGATTCTCTCGAATAACCAATAAAGTATGTTTCATCTCCTTTTGGTTCAAACTTTCCAAGATTATCATGATCATTTAGAACATAGCACACACAACCAAAGATATGGAAATAGTTCACATTCGGTTTTCTCTTGTTGATGACTTCATATGGAGTTTTATCGAACCGCTTGTTGATAATTGATCTATTTTGAGTAAAGCATGCAGTAGCTATAGCCTCGGCCCATAGATTAGGAGGAAGACGGGAATGGGCAAGCATAGTTCTGGCAGCTTCAACAAGAGTTCGATTACAACGTTCAACAACTCCATTTTGTTGTGGTGTACGTGCAGCGGAAAATTGATGGGTGATACTGACAGAAGAGAAGAACGATTCAAGAGTAGCATTCTTGAATTTGGTACCATTATCAGAGCGAACAATACGAACAGTGGATTGGAGATTAACTTCAGTTCGTTTTATGAAGTCGATGATTACTTGAGGAGCGTCACTCTTTTCACGAAGAAAGTAAACCCAAGTATAACAAGAGTAGTCATCAACAATAACAAGAATGTAACGTTTACCATGAATGCTTTGAACACGCATAGGACTACATAAATCCATGTGAAGAAGATGAAGAGGTGCTTCAGTGCTCAAATGTTTCTTTGGTCGGTGAGATGATTTCTTAAGTTTGCCTACTGCACATGCTGAACAAACATGGTTGGTGTCATATTTGAAGTCAGGTAGACCATCAACAAGCTGTTTGTAAACAAGAGCATTGATAGTATGGAAATTAAGATGAGAAAGACGTTTGTGCCATAACCAAGACTGTTGTGCAGAAGCTTTTGACAGAAGACAAATTTCTGAAGAAGGTAAGGGAATGTTATTAAGATCAATGGTGAACAAGTTGTCATCTTTAGAACCAGTGAGAATATCAACGCCTTCTTTAGTCTGTACTTTGCATTCATATCTTCTGAAAAACACTTGATGATCATTGTAATAGAATTGACCAACACTAAAGAGATTGTGACTTAGTCCTTCAACATAGGAAACACGTTTAATAGTGATTACATTTTGAACAATGTCACCATAACCAAGAATAGGAGCAATATGATCATTTCCAAAACGTATTGTGCCCATAAACTTTTCAACAAAGTTCTGAAGTAGAGATTTATTGCCAGTCATATGTCTGGAACATCCAAAGTCGATATACCAGACACATATAAGAAACTCCTGACAAAACAGGAAATATGGGTTTAGGTCCCCACTTGAACTGGGTCAATAGGAGGTTAGGGGATTATCATGCATATAAAAGGAAAAGACAGAAAAATAAAAGCAATAGAAGTATAAAGATAAAGACAACAATAAGCACACAAAACATCCAATCATTTATTGAAAATAAAAATCACACACAAACTAGTTCAAACAGAAAATACGAATTACAAACATAATAAAAGGAAATTGTTTAGAAAGATGGGAATTAATCGGAGCTAGTCCTACAAGACTTGAAGCTATCTAGAGAACTAGTCCTACAAACTATCCACACTTGTTTCTCAGAAGATGACTTTCTATTAGACTTGACTTTCCTAGATGCATGCAAGTATCTATCTTTAGGAAGCCAAACACTTCCACAATTTAAGCACAAGTCACCTGAAACATGAACAGTTTTAGAATTAGAAGAAGACTGTTTAATATTGGTCACTTTTGGTTTTCTTTTAGTGGTTTGTTTGTCAGGTGATCCTTGTTTGTTTGTAGTGGAAGAAAACCAACCATACTGATTTTGGTATCTTGTTATTCCTACAGCATCATCTCTAAAGACTTTCAAAGTGCACTTAGGTGTGGTAAGAGATTGTTTAGGAGTATTAGAAAACTTTTGATCCTTAGGTTGTTGAGGGAGTTTCATTTTAGTGAGTTTAGTTTTGGGAGATGGGTGAGTGGTTATGTTAGGAGTTTTGGGCTCATTAATGGTCTTGTGGCTATTATTCAAAGTCTTTGGACTGGAAACGATGATCTTTCGTCTCGATGTCTTCCTTGGTAATGAAGCTGCTTTCGAGGGGTGTGAGATTGGAATCTTCTTCAAAGGAGGTTTGTTCTTTTTAACAAAATTGTTTTCAAAATCTGGATCGTAGGTATTATTTTCTTCTAAAAAGTTGTTTAGATCAGGGAGATTTGAAAGATTTAGATTAAAAGCTTTGTCCTTTGAATTAGATTCCATAGACACATTAGGGATGGTAGTCTTTAGAGTACTGAAAGTCTCTTTGTATGAAGCTGATGCATTGCCATTTTAAAGATCAATTTCTTGACCCATTAGATCTTTAATAATATTGTAATAGCACCTTTCTTTGGTTACAAAAAGGGTTTATTTGATTTGAAATTCCTTTTTATCTTTTTGATGAGATTCATATATGGCAATTTTCAGTTTCTTCTCATTTTCTAATGAGTTTTTCAATGCATCAATTTCATCCAAGTAGACTTGGACATTAACTGGTGTGGTAATTGGGTGGTAGGAAGAACACGAAGTATCGGTAGATAAGTTTGACACATGTGATGTATTCAATGGAGTTAAATTGGACACAATTTTTGAAAGTTGACCTGACATTAGCAACTTTGTTGCCTTTTCATTGTTGTTATCCACGAAAGCTTGAAGTATAATGTTCTTATACTCCATTTCCATCTTAAGTTTATTGAGTTCAGTGAGCAAATTCAATCTTTGATTTCTTTCAAGTTCACACTGTTTGGTAAGAGAGTTAAACTCATTAAGATAAGACTTGGTTTCCTCAGAAAACTTAAGAGGCCCAGTATTAAAAACATTTGGAAAAACATGTTCAACCTTATCCACAGACACTTGTTCATCATAGTCATCATCATAAACACAATCATCTTCTGTTTGAGTGGCAACAGAGTAGGTCTTAATAGAATCCCAGTTGGGTTGCACAGAAGCATCAACAATTTCACACACAACATTATTTGAAGAGCAGTTGGTGGAATTCAAGATGACACACATTGGATGGCTAAGATTAGAACAGTCATAAACAACACTAGATGATATATCAGGGACAGTCTTGTTATAGTGATTTTGAAGCAAAAGAGCATCTATCACATTTTGTTTTTCATTTAAAGTTTGTTTCAAATCCTCTATTTGTTTTTCCAAAACACTTTGTGGAATATATGGTCGAACTGAAGCTGGTTTTGGAAAAGAAATTTCTTTTTCAGGTTTGGGCTCATTTGAATGAACAACAAGTTGGTTTTCATTTGAGTTTTCACTTGAGTTTTCACCCAGTTCGATAATAGTAACAGAGTGTTTCTTGATTTTTGGAAAGAGTGGAAGATTAAACAAATCATAGGAATCATTGATGTGATCATAGTTAAGTTTAATTTCACATTTGGATAACTGTTCTTCAGTTTCAAAATCACCATAACTGGGTCGAACAAATTGATTGAGCATACCATATCGCATCATATTGACATCATATAAGGGTGGTACTTCAAGTTGACCAGTGAGTAAGTTCTTTGGATCTTCAAATCCCAACCCTTTAGTGAAATCATCAAAATCTCTTGGTTTGTTTAGAAAAATTTGCTTGTTGGATTGATCAATCCTGTAAACCTTAACTTTATAAAACTTGATTTCATCAATGAGTTCGTCAATTTTATTTTCAAGTTTTTGGTTTTGAGAATCTTTGATGCAAGATGCATAGTTTAAATCAGAAATTTGATTTTGTAATTCTTTCACAGAAGGGTTAGATTCATTGAACTTAGCATAAAGGGCTTCAAGGTCTTCGAACAAAGCATTTGCTCTAAACATCTCATTGGACTGTGCAATTTTCAATTCTTTGATGGTTTTGTTTAGTTCAAATACTTTGAGCTCAAGTTCTTGATTAGCGAGATGTAATTCAGAAGAAGTAGTAAAAGAAACCGATGTATTATTAGCTGATAATTCTTTAAAATCTTTTTGGAGGTTATTAAAATTGTTTTGAACCTCAATTAAAGAGTTTTCCTTTTCTTGTAATGCATTGGTTAATTTTGCAACTTTTTCCGTCAATGAGTCATTTTGAAGAGCAGTTTGGTCACATTTATTCATTAAATGATCTAGTTCACATTTAGAAAATTTTGCATACCTCATCATCATCAGACTCATAATGGATACCTTCTTCATCTAGTTCATTGGAACGCTTGATCTTGGTCATGAAACAAACATTTGCAGCTAACTCTTTAGTTTCTTCATCAGACAGGTGTAACCATTGGTCATTCTCAGCAAGAAGAGCAACTCCACTTTCTTTTTGTTTCACGAGCATGAGCTTGTTCTGGTAATAAGTGGAGTTCTTCTGAGTGGGTTTGGTACAGTTGATAGCTAAATGACCAGTTAGACCACAGTTTTAGCACTTCCTTTCTTCAGGCTTATTTTCAAGAACTTTCTTCTCAAATGGACTGGGAGCTTCAATCTTCTTCTCACTACTTGTATTTCCTTGATAATAATCATATTTGGGAGCTTGATTATTCTTGACATAAGAGGATACAGATGAGGTGCGAAGCTGATTGTTAGTGGGCCTCCTTGTGATGAACTTCTTTTTGAAGGATCTGGTGAAGTATGCTAAATCTTTGTACATTTCTTTCTCCTTTTCATCTATGTCTGGATCAATGAGCTCATTTGTGTCAAATTCTAGAAAAGTACCATCAACACTTGTTTTGGTGGAGAGGTATGACATTATGTCTGAAATTAGAGCAAGTGGATCAGAAGTGGAACTCTCTGTGAGTTTTGATTGTTGTTTCTGGACGGCCCGTGTATTCAACTTCAACTTCTCATACAGATTATGGATGTTTAGCTTGTTGAAGTCTGGTTGAAGATTAATCTGAGTTCCATATGGCTCCCAGACTTCCTATAAGCTTCTAAGAAACTTAATGTTGAGTTCAATTTCTATTTTCTTCACTTTTTCTTTTCTTAGTTCATTGATCACATTACAGAATTTGTCATATGCATGTTCCAATGGTTCTCCTTTTTCTTGTTTGAAAGTTTCATACATATCAATGACATAAGAGAGTCAGATAGTTGTAGAGATCTCTGATCCTTGAAATTGTTTTTCAAGTTCATCCCAAATTTCTTTCCCTGTAGTGTAGGAGTCAACGTTTCTGTAGATTTCATTTGGAAGAGCGAAGTAGAGATATGTGACAACGAGATCATCCGCTTGAGAGCGGTTTTTCTGTGTAGTATTCCAACTTTTATGAGCAAGGAGTTCCTTGGTAATAGGATTAGTGTGGACAACAGGACCGTCTTTGTAAGATGTTTTCACGTCAGAACCAAGAGGTTGTTTTGCAACCCAATTCAGAAAACGATTTCTCCATTGGGGATAGCAATCACAATAGAGAACAGGAGGATGGGTCTTAGATGCAATTATCAAGGAATCTTGAGTAGCCATAACTTTGGAGTAAAAACCGGTATTCAATCCAAAAATTGAGCAAAGTAACTTTTCCACAAAATTGATGAAATAGAGCACAAGTACCGGTTTTGATGTAAACCAGGTATTTAAACAGACAACCACACAGCAAATCTCTACAAAAACCGGTTTTGAGGAATCTATTCACTAATACCGATATTTGATAGTAGTAGAACAAATACCGGTTTTCTACAGAAAACTTGGGCAGATTCTCGGTTTAGAAAATTACTAATAGAAGAACAAATACCGGTTTTGGAGTAAACCAAGTATTAAAGCTTTCAATCACAACCACACACAATGATTCACACCAAATACCGATTTTGGTAATAGATGTATTAATACCGGTTTTCACAAAGATATGTGAACAGAATAACGACTTAGAAAATGAGATTAATACCGATATTCGAGTAATGCTTTACTAATACCGGTTTTCGGAACCAAGGTTGAAGATTATGACGAGTTGATAAATAGAGTAATAAAATAACAAATACCAGTTTTGGTGTAAACCAGGTATTTAATGTAAGTAAAACCGGTAAGAAAATCGGTATTATAACGGTTATTCAAGTAGTTTGAAAACCGGTATTGAAACCTGGTATTCAGAACAGTAAATAAAAAACACAAATTAGCACCAAAGTGAACAAAATCAAGCCATGAATCTAACACACGTTGTGATTTTGCTCTGATACCAAGTGTAAACTATGCTAAATGTGTGGTGATCCTTTTTAGTGAAAAAGGGAAAGTAGGAATTGTAGAGGGAATGTAGGTATTTGGAGGGAAAGTAGGTAAATGGAATTTAGATTAATAATTAGCTAAAAGGTTGATTACATTACATGTGGAGGGGTTTATATAGTCAATCTAATTGCAATAAAACCCCTCCTTAATTACAAATAAGTACTTGATGATTTACATAACAAACCTTTCTCCTAATCAAATTAAACTAAAGGACAATACAATTACGAAGTTACAAAACGAGCTCTAACAAAATAATTAAAGTTAACACATCTACATGACCATAAGAGTGAAATATGAACAATAAGAAGAGGTGCAGGCTATATGAATGCTGCAAGGAATGACAAACAGACAAGCATGGATGCATACAGTCACATAATGTTAAGTGAAAAAGAGCATGTGTCTCTCTGTGTGTGTGTAAGTAACAAATATATCTACAGTTCTACCACAAGTTATCGAGTAGATTTGTAGAGGTTTCATGAACACAACGTGTATGAAAAGCATATAGGCCCATATAGTTAAACAAAATAGATAAATGTGCTTAGTTTTCATAAGTGTAAACCTACCTAAGAACGAAATAAAGACATATCACAAGATTGAAGGTGGAGGTGAGGAAAGTGGAAAGAGAAAGAGTGGAATCCTTATGCCAACAATTCAGTTCATTAGGCTTGTTTAGGCCTATGTACATATGCGTAACTAGGAGGTGTAAATTTTATAAAGCACTCATTAAAATCAAATTCGTTCGGTCCATGGTCTTAGATCAAGTGGCATCTTGGTGGTGGGATAAGGCTTAGTTGGTACCATAAAGTCCTTGGTTCGAATCTCACAAGGGGATTTTTGCAGATATATGGATTTCCTCTTGAATATTGGCGACTTGGTCTTAGAATATGAACGGGTAGTACTATTGGACCAGTGATCCAAATTAGCCGTTAAAAAAATAAAATATAGTAATTCATTCATAAACATAGTAAAAGCGAACATTTAGCTAACAAACAACTTTTTGTTGAAGCATTTGATGCGATATAAGATGAAAGTACATAAAGAACTTATAATCTATCAATGATGAACTGCATAATTGTAATTCTTACATTAAAATTGGCGTCCTTACGAGATGAACGATAATCATCGCTTGTGAAACTTGAACCATCACTCAACAGCAAGTTAAAAAATTGTTCAGCTGTACTTGGAAAAAGATCCTAAATAAATCTTAAAAATAATTAATAATATGATGGAAATAGGCACTCAAAGGTACGTAAAAAGAGTATTGAGTAGAGTGTAGTTTCATACATTGTATATGCGAGTGAGCACATGTTCTTGAATAAATGGATGTTGATTTTTCAACACATCTTTTACTGAAACCACAACTATTTTTTTTACTTTTTACGGAGTTACTAGTTGCATGCAATTCTGACTGTTGTTGCTCGTGTACATGGCTAGAAAATTGTACATTATTATCTATGTCATCAAGCGAAACAACAGAGGAATTAAGACAAAGAGATCGATCACGCACAGAAATTCACAGTTGTATGTGAAAAACAGATAGGCGGCGACAACAAAGAAGGATGCGGCAACGGTGACTTCAACCTCCCATGATGAAGGCAGTAAGAATTCGTTGATCATATTGTATGTATGTATGTATATATTGTGTATGTATATAGATATATAGAGTTTCCTTATTTTGAGAACCGTTTTTTTGTAAGAACCATTAGAACTCTTAAATTATATATTTGTTTACATGTTTTTTTTGTTCATTCACATATGAAATGATATAAAAATATATGTTGTAGAAGAAGCTTTTTCAAGAAACCTTCAAATTAGCCTTTTATGAACTTGTGAATAAATTTGTTCACGTTTTTTGTTCACATGTGACAAACAGCTATATATAAAGTTTCGAAAAAAAATTTCTTCTACAACATACGTTTTTACAACATTTCACATGTGAATGACCAAATAAAACATGTGTTCCAATATGAAATTTAAGAGTTTTCACGGTTTTTACAAAAAAATGGGTTATCAAAATAAGGGTATATATATATATATATATATGTGAAGGTTATGTAAGTCCCAACTATTACTAGATGGGTGCTGAAGACACCTCTATGTCGATGGTGAGTGAACTTTGCAACACGATCAATTAATCTGGATGTGACCAGTTTAGATTGATCGTGTACCAGGTTAACTGGAGTTAATGTATAAAGGTGACAGAATATGTAAATTAACACACTGCAATAATATAAATGACAAGTATGTAAACTGGTGAGACAATATGTAATTTTCAAGTGTATTTTATTTATTACTTGTTTAAATAAAATACAAGGTTGTTGCGGAACCAAGATAATACATGAATGTAAATATCCTAACAACCCATGAATTACAATTGATCTAAACTTGGAAATTCTCCTAAACAATCGAAACACTTAGAGTTGTGAAATGTTCCTTTTTGCGATTGAGAGAATATTGCACAAGTTCATCAATATTGCAGAATATATGTATTTGCAAAGTTATTTGCTCTTCTTGTGCAAGGACCTTTATTTATAGTCGAAGATTGAGCATGGGGATCTCAACTTCGACGTACAAATATGGTTGACAGCACACAAAAGTATTGTTTAAATAATCCTTTGTGTGTGCTAAATAAAGTAAGACAAAAGGTTACTTTATTCAACCACTCTACATCTTTGCACCTTTATCCAAAGACAATATCATTGTCCGGTTAAAAGGATGTAGAGTAAAAAGCTCCTCCTCGTAATCAGTTTAAAGCTTTGTAAGAGCATTTACACTGGAGGATTCTCCAGTTGATTAATCTGGTAGATTGTCAACTGGGCTTCGCTGCCATTGCCAATCTCTATCTTCCATTTGTTGTCTTTGACTTCAACTGGAAGGTCTTCAGATTCTAGTCTTCTGATCTCAACTGGAGGAAGTCATCAGTTGCTAAACCTGTACAATGCAACTGGACTTCTAATATTTCGGACAATTCCTCATGCTCTCCAGATGTTGTTGGAGAGCTCCAGTTTAGCTTAAACTGGACCTAACAGGTTAAAAAGATTAAATGTAAATGTTAGTGAGGGATTATTATTATTCTGATCTCTATCTACCAATAAACTAAAACCGGATTGAGATGTTCTTGAAATGACACGTGGCATAATCCTTAATCGACACGTGTCCTTTTAATTTATTTATTTTATTAATCTAGTTTTTTTAATTGTATATAAAGTCAGTTTCCTTATTAGACTTAGAGTTATACTCTAACTCTTGGCTTACGGATACAAAACACATTATAACTTTTTTTGATTTATCGTTTTTTCATTAATAAAATTGTTTCTTTTTATTTCCCAATTCTCCAACTCCTATTACTTATATTAATAAGTTATTAATTCAAGACTTTAAATATTTGAGTTTACGATCCGAAATCACAAGGGTATTTGCCGTCATTTGTAGATGCAATTTCTGAGCACCTTTTATTGTCCGTCGCAATGCAATTCTAAGGGCTGATTATGATGAAGAGAAGGCATCATCAAGGTCGTGATGACGTCAGCACGAGGCAACTAGTTTGTAACACCCAAATAATTTTAAGATAAATAAATTAACCCCTTTTTGTAGTTTTGACATTAAAATAATTTCGTAGTATTTTATTTTTAGATATGGGGTTAATTTAGTTGGAACTTTAGCGGATAGCGGGTAAAATACCCACAAATTAAGAGATGGGTCGTGGCATCCCCATGGAGTGCCAACCATCTAACTTTCCATGAGTCATATTTCCATTCACCCTCATTTTCTTCATGCAATCTCCTTCTTTTCTTTCAAAATCAAAGATTATTTCTTCCAATCCAAGGATAGAAACCATAATAATAATCATCACCATCAAATAATCTTCATTCAAGAATTGAAAAGTTAGGGTTTGTGGGTATTGTGGTGGTGGCCGAATTTCAAAGAGAAAAGAAAGGAAGAAGAATTTCCAACTTAAGTCTTGCATTAACTTATTGTTTATTGAGGTATTGAATTCCCCTAATTTAGTTTTCATCTTTCTTTTGAAATTAGGGTTCATGGAGTGAACAAATTTGGGGGTTTTTGCTAGAAGATGAATTATTGTTATATTCTCCCCAATTCCTTAGTTAACCTAGTTGTTATCGAGTTATATGATGTGTTTGATTATGAAATTGATAAGTTCAAAGTAATATTTTGAGTTTGCAAGAAAAGATGAAATTTTTTTTGCTAGTTATTGAAATGTGGTTGAAAAAGGTAAGATGAACTATCTAATTTTGTTATTAAAGGTGGAAGTAACTCAATGACAAATGGGTTGGGTTTTGGGTTTGGAAAACGCTAGTGAATGAGAATTTGGTAATTTTGAGCAACTAGATGAAATGGCCACATGTTGGTGGTAAAATGATATTTTTAGCAAAATGATAGATAATTGAGATTGATGAGTTAGAAAGATTGAGCTTTGTTAAGTGAAACTTGATTTTAAGCCAACTCAAGGAAATTGAGTTTGGGAGAATAGGAATGCTAGTGAATCGTTAGTTTGGCTAATTGAGTTAGCCAAGATTGTGAATAAAGTCTTATGTGCATATTGTATTGAATTGATAGGTTGAAAGCTTTGCACTTGTTGTTGCATTGTTGATTGTTGATAGTCACGGAGGAGGTGAGTACTCTTGCATACCTTTATGTATATGTTGGGTCAATCGACCACATCATGTTGAAGCCTTTTGTCCATGTGTGGTGTTGACCACATCATGTTGAAGTTTTTTTTTTGTCCATGTGTGGTGATTGATTCGGCGTAGGCCCATATGGGGCAAAGTGTTTATGAGGCCTAAGAACCTCCGGGGCCTAAGAATCCCGATAGTTAATTAAGTTGATGATTGTTTAGCGTATGTGGATCCGTGTATGTTTTGTTAGCGCAAAAGTGAGTATGCAAGTGATGATATGACGGTATCATTGGCTACATGCGATAGTCTTTTGTGTTTTTGCCCTCCTTCGTATGTATAATTGTATGCAAGTTTATTCACTAAGCATTCGCTTACGTTTTAGTTGTTTACCATTTTATAGGTGGTTCCGGAAGAAGGAACTAGGTATTGTTGATTTGAAGTTGTTGACTTGAAGTGTTAGTGACTTGAAGGTATTTGGTCATCCGTAGAAGAATGACATTTTGGTTAGAAACCTAGTTAATTCCCTCTCAAACTCTTGGCTCTTGATACATGTGTCTTTCGAATGAGAATGTTGTGTATGATGTATTTTAAGTCTTGAAGTCTTGAATATTATGGTGGATTGAAGTATAAATCATTTTGGAGTCAACTTGGTCATTTCGTCACTTTGGGTAAATGCGGGCGAGTGACCCGCTTGGTTGTTTTAGTGTAAATTTCAATGGTTAAAGTTTCGAATGTAGTAATTATGTTGTAAATTATGTCATGTGAAGGTTTGAAATCAAATTTGATGTATGATGGAACTTGTGTTTGAGTTTGGAAAAGGTTGCAAATTGAGTTAATAGTCAAATTTGATGTTTTGTGTGTGCAGTAAGAGTACAGACGCAGACACGGCTGACCGTGCTCAGCGTCTGCAGTATTTCCTCTTGGTGTTCAGTTTCTGAGAGCACGGACGCAAAGCACGGTCGACCGTGCTTGCGGCCGCAGTTTCTCTGTCTTCGAGCAAAATTTTTCCGAGCTTCATCCGATGTTTTCAAGGTCTGAAACTTATAGGATATGTTTATTATAACATATTAAGGTGTTCTAATTTGTTAGATTTTGAATTTGAACATTTTGAGTTTTTCACCTTATTTTGTCTAAAATTTTTCTAAGTATTGATTGGTAAAATAAAGTCGACTTGTAAAAAAAAATAAAAATGGTCGAGTCTAGTTGAGTTCTTTCATAGTTTGTGTGAAGATGTGCGCAGCCCACGAACGAGATGGAAGCCCAGCCCATGAAGCAGCCTATATATACTAGAATTAGGTTACAATTGTAGGTTAACGATTTGAGTTGCAACAAATTTCGTTCATTTCGCACTGGGTAGAGATCTATACCCCGTGCCAGTCAGATGTATACTGATTTAGTGATTGTAATCTTATGATTAATGATATTCACGAGTTTTACATCTGTTTATCTCTTATTCTTTATGTGTATTCGTGCATATATGTTCATGTTTATTCAAGAAACCTCAAAGTCGATTACAATCGGATTCCGCACGTTTGTAGTCGTATGGATCACGATTTAAACAGCCCGACGTGTTTCAACATCATCCACTATATTTATAAATTCCGATTTTGATGTAATTGTAAAGATTTAAGGCAAATCCAAAACTCTAACTAAACATATATTATATACTGTATATCATTATTGTTTATTATAATTTAGATTCGATTATCGATTTACTTTAATCACAATTTATTTCAATCTCATGATTCATGTATGAGGCATATTCGAATTTCTTTATGATACGATTTATATAGCTACCGTACATCTTACGGGTATTAGTACTAGTATAATTCTCTATCTCAAAGCGATGATGTGATATATCTCCGGTATCTCCACATCATCTTTTTGCTTCATGGCGTTCGTTTGTTGTTAGTCCCCCAGATGTTGACACGTAAGCTGCAGTTATGCATCTAATTTTATATCATCTGTATTACAAAAATAAATTAAAACACCATGACGTGAGACTCGAACCCGTAACAATCTAACCAATTCACCAAAATTGATATTTGATAATTACTTTATATCCCAAATACAAAAAGGTGATGAAATCGGCCATTCCCTAACTTCCCAAAACGAATATAATATAGCACTCAAACAATGAAGGTCCCACGTACAAACATATAAATTCACGTTCTCAGTAGCATTCATACGGACTCCGTTTCTGATGAGTAAGCTATCCATGGAAAGGCAAGAGAAAGATCTACAACTTTCGTGTTGGACCTGAAGCCTCCAGCGCAGCTCATTTCTCTCTAGCGTCGCAGGAAGTCATCCTGAAGCTCACCAGCGGCTGCTGGAGTCTAGCCAGCGCCGCTGGAGTGATCCTGAAGCATACCAGCGCCGCTGGGACTTCTACCAGCGCCGCTCCCGAGGTCGGTTCAGCTAGGGTTTATCCGAAAACCTATAAATACCCCTCTAAAGCCCTAGGGCCGCAACACACTTCCTCTAGGCGACTTGTAGGTCGTTTCTAGGGTATTTTCACCAGATCTAAACCCTCCTAACACCTCCAAATCATCCGATAATCAGATATCAATTCATAACAACAATAATTCATAAATCAATCATAAATAATTCAAGGAGTAGCAGAGCATCAAACAAATAATAGAAGGATTCGAGGGTGTTGAATAGAAGGAGCAACCAAGAACGTTACGGACCGCGCAACTTCACCCTATTATTAGTTTGATCTTTCTTTACTCTTTGATTATTATTGTTATTAAGGTTACAATTGCAAGACTATTGTTTGACAATTATTCTTATGGATTTATTTATGAGTGTTGGGTTTATTTGTTTTGTCATGAGTAGCTAAATAATTATGCATCTGCTTGGATAATGTGATCATGTCTTTATAGTGATATTAATTATAGATAATTGTTGAACTGTTTTATGCTTGACCGTTGATCCATAATTGTTTAGGTTTAATTACTTGAATGAATATGAAATTATAGTTAAAGTAGGTTGGGGACTTGATCGGAATCCAAACTGCTTATGTGACTTAACAGGAATCCGTTAAACTATAAAGGTTAGGTCATAAAAACAGGCTTAGATCATAATCTTAATTAAGGGACTTGACAGGAAACTTAATTAAAGAGTTAGGTGGCTTGATAGGAATCTTGACCACTTAGACCGGGGGACTTGATAGGAAACTTGGTCGTGATTAGTCGTTCAACAGTTATAAGTATTTTGGTAGATGATCTATGTGGCATGTGAACTGTTTCCAAGTGGGTATATCCTTTCCATTATTATTATCTTTGTTTTACAAATCAAATCATTCAGTGTTTCCTCGCTAGACCAAGCGGTTGGAAACTTTTTCTTTTAGTTTTAGTTAATTAAGTAGTGACACAACCCCCAACAAATATTAGAATTACACCTAGCTGCATTCTTAGAACATAGTCCCTGAGAACGATCCTAGTCTTACTAGTTTGCCATACTATAAACGAGCGGGTCCACTGCCCGTGAGTGAGTGTAGTAGAGAAGTTAACCTTGTAAAATAAATTTAAAACTTGTTAGGACATTAGTTAACAAATCAGCACATCAAGTTTTTGGCGCCGCTACCAGGGACTATTTACTTAGGAATATAGTTAGGTTAGGGTAATTCGACTCTTTCGTGTTTACACAGAAGAGTTAGTTTTAGTTTCTTTTAGGATTAGTTTATTTTCTTGTTAATTTAGTTTAGTTTGTTTTTACTTTTCTTTAAAACTTGAAAAACCTCAAAAATTTTAAAAAAATACAAAAAGATTCTATTTTCTTAGATTAGTTTTAGATAGTCTTTCTTTTTGTCCTGTTATTAGTTGGTTCCATAGATTCTTGCTTTAGATGGCGAATAAGTTAGGATTCGACGAACCAATGATGGAGGTGGCAAGAAAGGTGGCTGCAACACCGAGACCTGCAATCCGTATACCCAAGACAAATGTTCCTATTAATATCAAGAAGCATCACTTGGAGCGTGTAGATAGACTTGCATTCGACGGGGAGAGACTTAAGGACCCCCACGTCCATATCTCCAGTTTTACCGAAGTCTCTGGGCTGTTTAACTATGAAAAAGGAACTGAAGAGGTGGCGAAGTTGATGAAGTTTCCATTCTCCATGACGGGAGCCGCTAAAGATTGGTATGATAACCTAGATTCAGATAGTATCACCACTTGGGAAGAATTGAGACATATCTTTTGCAACAGATTCTTTCTTAGGAACCTTAGGATAAAACTCTTAGAAAGGATACATACCTTTAAGCAAGTGGAAAACGAAAGCATTGGACTAGCATGGCGAGGATGAAGAAGATGGTCAAGGAATGCCATGGTCACAATAAAACCGATGAGGATATATTGGAGTACTTTTACTTTGGAGCAACGAGTGAAACTAGAAAGGAGTTGGATATCATAGGAGGTGGCATTTTTGGGTATATGAAGGCAAGGGACGCTGTTGGAGTTTTGAATGATTTGGATAGAAGAGAGCTAGAGAGGAGCCTGGAGAATGAAGAACTACCAAAACCAAAGGAGTATGTTCTGAAGGAAGATATGGTCAAGTGGGATGAGAAGAACGCAAAGGACATGGAAAATATGTTAGCAAAAATGTCCAGCAGCTTGTGTGAAACGGTGGTAGCGCTATTAAGGGGAGATAGAGATAAGCGGGACGAAGAAGTGAAAGGAATCACAACCCGATCGGGGAAGGAAACAAAATCACCAAGCAACCCTCTGGAGACTGAAGAAGAGAATGATAAAGAAGAACCAGCAGAGGAAGGAGAGGAAACTGAGACGGTGTGGCAAAATAGCAAGGAGACAAATGCTGGACAGAAGAACCAGCGCTGCTGGAGCAGCTCCAGCGCTACTGGAACACAACCTGAAGGAACCAGTGCCGCTGGTTACCCAACCAGTGCCGCTCCTCGTCCAGAAAAGGCCACCAGCGCCTGTGGTCATAGCCCCAGTGCCGCTCCTCGTCCAGAAAATGCAACCAGCGCCGTTGGTGACCTAACCAGCGCTGCCGGTGCACCCAGATCAACACCCAGCGCCGCTGACGCATCACCAGCGCGGCTGGCACATCCGAAGGCAGATTTCAAAACGCGATCGAAGCTGTACAGCCGGACAGTTCCATACCCGCAGAAGCTGAGGAAGAGTCGAGTAGAGCAGAGAGGAGAGATCTTCAAGGATACATTGTACGGGACGAAGGTGACGATACCGTTTACTGAGTTGGTTAGGCTTACACCGGGGTATGCTAGGTATATCAAGGACATGATCAAGGAAGACAGAATCCCAAAGGACGTGCATGGAATCGAGGAAGTCAAGGGAATTCTGGAGAAAGGAGACGAGTTCATCACCCCTAAGTTAGAGGATCCAGGTAGTTTTGTTATACCATGTAAGATAGGAAATAAGATTAGTTGTGATTGTCTAGCCGACTTAGGAGCTAGTATTAACCTGATGCCTTGGAGCATGTACACTAAGTTAAGTAACGCTGCACTATTAAGTTAGCAGACCAGACCTTTCAACGTCCTTTGGCAAAGACCCAAGTAGTGATAGTAACCGTCGGAGACCTACATTTTCAGGCAGAATTCATTGTTATGAACATACCGGAAGATAAGAAGGTACCTATAATTTTAGGAAGACCTTTCCTTAACACAGCCAAAGCAGTAATAGAAGTAGCTGAACGTAGGATTACCATAGGAAATGGTAGGAGGAAGCTTAGCTTGACCATGGAAGGAGACCCAGATCTAGGTAAGGATGATATAGGAATTTGTGCTAAAGAAGTTGAATTAGTAGATGCAGAAAATAGAGCAAATTAGGAAATTGAGGAAGTATTAGGAATAGGATCGCCAGATCGTCCATGGGATTTAGGAGAGTTAGAAGAAGATGGATTCGACGGGACCTTAGTGCAAACACCAAATAACCTCATCACCTCATTAGAAGAACCGCCAACCAATCTTGAGATGAAACCGTTACCACAAGGATTGGAGTATGCCTACCTGCAAGGGAAGTCACAACTCCCGTTTATCATTTCATCAAGGCTGAGTCAGAAGGAGAAGACAACTTTGATGAAGGTTTTTAGGTCTCATAAGAAGGCGTTTGCTTAGAAGATAACAGATATCAGAGGTATAGACTCATCGTATTGTAACCATAGGATCCACTTAGAAACAAACTCGAAGCCAGTAGTTCAGAGACAGAGACGTCTAAACCCTAATATGAAGGAAGTAGTGAAGAAGGAGGTGATTAAGTTATTAGATGCATGAATTATCTTTCCCATTTCGGATAGCGAGTGGGTAAGCCCTATTCATTGCGTACCGAAGAAGGGAGGAATGACAGTGGCTACTAGGAAAGACCATTACCCCATTACCCTTTATGGACCAAATGTTAGAACGCTTGGCAGGGAATGAGTACTTTTGTTTTCTCAATGGATTTTCAGGGTATCTTCAGATTCCCATTCATACGGAAGACCAAGCGAAGACAACATTTACTTGCCGATATGGAACTTATGCCTATAGGAAGATGCCCTTTGGACTTTGTAATGCCCCGACTACTTTTCAGAGGTGTATGACTTCTATTTTTCAGGATATGGTGGAGAAGTCGGTAGAAGTGTTTATGGATGATTTCTCAGTTTTTGGGAATTCGTTTAACTCGTGTTTAGGTCATTTAGATAAGATGTTAGCTAGGTGTGAAGAAACTAATTTAGTGTTGATCTAGGAGAAATGTCATTTCATGGTTAAGGAAGGAATAGTATTAGGGCATAAGGTGTCTAAAGCAGGAATAGAAGTAGATAAGGCTAAGATAGTTGTGATGTCTAGGTTACCAATTCCGGTTAATGTCAAAGGAGTTAGGAGTTTTCTAGGTCATGCAGGGTTTTATAGGAGATTTATTAAGGATTTTTCCAAGATAACTAAGCCAATGACCAGACTTTTAGAGAAAGACGTTAGGTTTGATTTTGATAGGGATTGCATTAAGGCATTTGAGAAACTTAAGAAACACCTTATAGATTCCCCTATAGTGGTGTCACCTGATTATGCTTCACCTTTTGAGATTATGTGCGATGCTAGTGATTTCGCCGTAGGAGCTGTGTTAGGACAGAGGATAGATAAGCATTTTAGGCCGATATATTATGCTAGCAAAACCCTTAAGGAGGCCCAAAGGAACTACACAACTACAAAAAAGGAATTGTTGGCGGCAGTCTTTGCCTTAGATAAGTTTAGGAATTACATAATATTGCAGAAAGTGACCATATTTACAGACCATTCAGCCATTAGATACCTAATTAATAAGAAAGATGCTAAGCCTAGGCTAATTAGGTGGGTGCTACTGCTTCAAGAATTTGATTTGGAAATTAAGGACAAGAAAGGAGCAGAAAATGTAGCTGCAGATCACTTTAGTAGATTAGACAGCCTAGATGAGGAGGAACCTGATTATGAAGAGATAGATGAAGCCTTCCCCGAAGAGAATTTGATGAGAATAGAAGTAGATGATAAGGAGGATGTACCTTGGTTCGCTGACATAGCTAATTACAAAGCTACAGGAGTTTTACCGTTGCATTTAGACTATTACCATAGGAAGAAGTTCTTTTTAGACCTTAAGTATTATTACTGGGAGGAACCATACTTGTTTAGGAAGTGTGCAGACGGTATAATTAGGAGATGTGTGTCGAAAAGTGAGAATAGGAAAATATTAGATGACTGTCATTCAGGACCCACAGGAGGACATTATGGTCCGTCGACTACAGCTAGGAAGGTATTTGAGGCAGGATTTTACTGGCCTGGAATTTTTCAAGAGGCCAAGACTTTGGTTAAGTTATGTAATGCATGCCAGCGCCAAGGATCGATCACTGAGAGAGATGAGATGCCACAGAAGGGCATACAGGTTTGTGAAGTATTTGATGTTTGGGGAATAGATTTCATGGGGCCATTTCCACCTTCTCATAAGTTTAAGTATATTCTAGTAGCAGTAGATTATGTGTCAAAATGGGCAGAAGCCAAGGCTTTTCCCATTAATGATGCTAGGGTAGTTGTAGATTTCCTTAAGAACTTGTTTAGTAGGTTTGGAATGCCTAAGGCTTTGATTAGCGATAGGGGTAGTCATTTTGCAAATGCTCAATTAGAAAAGGTACTTAAGAGATATGAAGTCAACCATAGGTTTTCAACAGCTTATCACCCTTAGACTAGTGGTCAAGTAGAAAACACCAATAGGGCACTTAAAGCGAATTTTAGAGAAAACAGTTAAGGATAATCCTAAGAATTGGGCGAATAAGTTAGATGATGCACTTTGGGCATTTAGGACAGCCTATAAGACACCCATAGGATCCATACCCTATAAGTTAGTGTATGGAAAAACATGCCATTTACCATTAGAAATAGTGAATAGGTCTTTTTGGGCAATTAAGAATTGTAACATGGATTTAGATGAAGCTGGGAAGGAAAGGTACTGGCAACTAGATGAATTAGAAGAATTTAGACAACAAGCATATGAAAACTCTAGTATCTATAAGGAGAGAACAAAAGCGTCGCATGATAGGAGAATTAGGATGAGAGAATTCAAGGAAGGTGATAAGGTGCTTTTGTTTAATTCTCGCTTTAAGCTCAAAGCGCCGAAACTCAGATCAAAATGGACAGGACCATTTGAAGTCATTAACGGTTACCCGTCGGGACAAGTAAAGTTACATGGCCATAGTGGGGATGGTTTTATAGTCAATGGGCAGAGAGTGAAACATTACTATGAAGAGGATAGCAATAAGGACGAGGGCATAGAATCTGGCCCTTATTTTGTTGATGAATGAGTAGTGAAAGAGTCAAGCTTAAGACTCCAAAATAAATTAAGCGCTCCTTGGGAGGCAACCCAAGTTTTGTTTTCTTTAGCTTTTATTTTTCTTTTTCTAGTTTGATTTCGTATTTATTTTTCATTTCATTTTTAGGTTTTAGCTTGTTATTTCCATTTTGATATTTTGATTGAAGTGTGCAGGAGTATATTGCTTTGTAGTCTGAAGGAAACCATGCACTTGGCCAAAAGCTAAGTGTGGGGGAGTTTGAGCATCAAATCGTTGGAGAAATCAGACAACGAAACACGTACAGGAGTCCCCAGCGCCGTTGGCACCATCACCAGTGCCGCTGGACCTGCACCTGTGCAGATCCAGCGCCGCTACTCACCTCCCAAGCGCCGCTCCTTGTCCAGATTTAGCATGCAGCGCCGCTAGGCACATCACTAGCGCCGCTGGTCTTCAACCAGCGCCGCTACCCGCTCCACCAGTGCCGCTGACAGCTCCGTTCTGCGCACCAAATCGCCAAAAAACCAAAAAAAAATCAGAAAAACCCGAAAAATCCAAAAAAAAAAATAATCAAAAAATCAGAAAATACCAAAAAGAAAAGAAGATGGAGAAAAAACCATGGATCGCCATCAAATGGAGACGATTGAAGTTAACAAAAGCTCATCATGTTGAAATCGCTCCGCAAATGCCATCTTCAAACAACAATCATGCAATTTCAGACCCGGGAAGTTTCGTTAATCCTTTTTCTATTTAATTTTTACGTGTTTCTCCTATTACCCTTTGTTTTCTATGTTTAGTACAACGACGGCGTTGTACAATTTAAGTGTGGGGGGATGGAATAGGAAAAACCCTTGGTCTAATTGTATGATATTTCAAAAGTTTTCTACTACTTATTTTATGCAAATTTAAAAGTTTAAGTGTCTGAAAACTATTATGAGAATATAAGCTTTGCAAGTAGACAAAAGATGAAGATAACTTAAGCAATATTAGCTTGGTAGGATGAACGGTTAGTAAGAATTGGTAGCTTAACTATAGATTTGTGGTTGTTCATGCTTCCAACAGGATTAGAGCTTAGACTGAAACTGTATGCGATTACGTTTGCCATAGCACACTTAACCGGACTTTAATATGCCTAGCAATTTAGAGCTTTCTAGTCATTAGCATAGGTGTATTAATTGGACTTAATATACGTGCTTGTGTAGGAACTAATTTATATGTATGGTCTACTTTAAATCTTACACTATTTAATGTGAACTAGTTGCATGCGGAGTAGGACTATGAGTCATCTGGGATCTCTGATAAGGTCTATTGCATGAATAATGTAGTAAATCTTTAAGGAAAGGCAATCAGTAGATTAAATAAAAGTTTAAATAACTAATAACGTGTAAAATCTATATAAATACATCAAGTTATGTTGCCCTGCGCGTGGGGAACCACCGACCTGTCACCACTGTCTTGATGTGAACTTTTAGTTGAGTTATGTCGCTCTGCGCGTGAGGAATCATCGACCTATGACCGTTGTCTCAACTATTAAAGATGATAATATTATATGACTGCTTTTGTATTTAGCTAGCAAACATGACTGTAGTGTAGGAGTATATAAAAGTAGTGACTCACAAGTACACACACCTTGAAATGTAAATGCCTTGCTAGTAGCTAGTAGTTCTGATTGCTATACAAACCTTAATTAAGTGCTTAACTAGTCGGCAGAGAGAAGTAGGATTGAGCTGTAAGACATGTGGAAGTGTAGAACTGTTTTAGAGGTATTAACACAAAGGTTAGCTTTTAGTTTTGATTGGCCAATTATCTTGCCTCTAGCTATAGCTTACTGATTTTATCTAAAGCTTTCTCAAATCATTTTGCATGACTAATCTTTGAATATTTTGAAAGTAGAATAACTTGTACACTTAAGTAGTCCGCTCATCATTTATTTATTTTCTTGGACTATTTGCTTGAGGACAAGCAGAGACTTAAGTGTGGGGTATATGATGAGCGTCCATTTTGTGATTATTTCCTATATCTTTAGGTCGTGTTTTGATGTCTAAATGAGTTAAGAAATGTGAACTTTTGGTATTTAATGGGATGACATGTTATTATAGGTTCACAAGGCATGCAAGTGAAGGCAAACATCTTTACTCAACTTAACACGAAGCCACAAGACTTTTGGACGAAGACTAGCAAGCGGAAGATGAAGAATTCGAGGCCAACATGAAGCATACGACCACCTGTTAGTAGTTTCGGCATAACGTTTTCATACGGACTCCGTTTCTGATGAGTAAGCTATCCACAGAAAGGCAAGAGAAAGATCTACAACTTTCGTGTTGGACCTGAAGCCTCCAGCGCCGCTGGAGTCTAGCCAGCGCCGCTGGAGTGATCCTGAAGCATACCAACGCCGCTGGGACTTCTACCAGCGCCGCTTTTAAGGTCAGTTCAGCTGGGGTTTATCCGAAAACCTATAAATACCCCTCGAAAACCCTAGGGCCGCAACACACTTCCTCCAGGCGACTTGTAGGTCGTTTCTAAGGTATTTTCACCAGATCTAAACCCTCCTAACACCTCCAAATCATCCGATAATCAAACATCAATCCATAACAACAACAATTCATAAATCAATCATAAATAATTCAAGGAGCAGCAGAGCATCAAACAAATAATAGGAGGATTCGAGGGTGTTGAATAGAAGGAGCAACCAAGAACGTTACGGACCGCGCAACTTCACCCTATTATTAGTTTGATCTTTCTTTACTCTTTGATTATTATTGTTATTAAGGTTACAATTGCAAGACTATTGTTTGACAATTATTCTTATGGATTTATTTATGATTGTTAGGTTTATTTGTCTTGTCATGAGTAACTAAATAATTATGCATCTGCTTGGATAATGTGATCATGTCTTTATAGTGATATTAATTATATATAATTGTTTGTTTTATGCTTGACCGTTGATCCATAATTGTTTAGGTTTAATTACTTGAATGAATATGAAATTATAGTTAAAGTAGGTTGGGGACTTAATCGGAATCCAAACTGCTTAGGTGACTTAACAGGAATCCGTTAAACTATAAAGGTTAGGTCATAAAAACAGGCTTAGCTTATAATCTTAATTAAGGGACTTGACAGGAAACTTAATTAAAGGGTTAGGTGACTTGATAGGAATCTTGACCACTTAGACCGGGGGACTTGATAGGAAACTTGGTCGTGATTAGTTGTTTAACAGTTATAAGTATTTTGGTAGATGCTCTATGTGGCATGTGAACTGTTTCCAAGTGGGTGTATCCTTTCCAGTGTTTCCTCGCTAGACCAAGCGGTTGGAAACTTTTGCTTTTAGTTTTAGTTAATTAAGTAGTGACACAACCCCCAACTAATATTAGAATTACACCTAGCTGCATTCATAGAACATAGTCCCTGAGAACGATCCTGGTCTTACCAATTTGCTATACTATAAACGAACGGGTCCACTGCCCGTGAGTGAGTGTAGTAGAGATGTTAACCTTGTAAAATAAATTTAAAACTTGTTAGGACATTAGTTAACAAATCTGCACATCAATGATCCACTTAATTTCTATCAAATTGTTATTATGTAGCTACCCTAAAAACTTAACAATTTCTTTTATTATGTGGTAAGTTTTTTTTATCCTATTCCAACTAAGGGTGTTCAAACGGTAGGGTATCGATTTATTGGTTTATTCGGTTTGGGTAAAACGGTTTTGGGAAAATATTAGATACGCCCAATACCCATTTCGAAGGTAGGAAAAACCAAACCAAACCAACCAAATTAACAATCGCTTTATTCGGGTTGGGCCCCGTAAAACCAAAATGTATGAAAGATTTAAAATTTTGATGGAATAAATGGTTGCTATTGAAATACTTTCGTAATCCATCAATATAAATTTGAACTGCATGGTTAAGAATATAATATGTGTATTAATTAAATTATTACTAGAGTAGTAATTAAATACATAAACTATATTTTAGCTTTGGGTATAATGCCTTTTGAATGGCACACTCATAGTAATTTAAAAGTTGAAATATCAATCTGTTATCTACTTTTCTATTTAATCGGGTATTCGGGTGATCAAAAAATCTGAAAGGAATACCCAAAACCAAACCATAAACCATTAATTTATTTCGGTTAGAACCAACCACTAAACCAATACCCAATTAATCCAAATCCACTAACCCAAAACTGTTTGGATTGGACGGTTAGTCGGTTAAAACCATTTAATGAACACCCCTAATTCCAACTCAACCTCTACATACTTAAAATATAATCAAGGAAATACGAGTAACAATATTTATATACTATCTTTTCAACTCAACTTACACCTAATAAAACTAGCGCGTTACTTGCACAATGCGACGGTGGTCGTGACGGAGACGATACGGTGGTGGCGGCGATTGTTGGTGGTAGAGGCAGTGTCGAGTGGGGTAGATAATTGATGTAAAAGTAATTGATGTAAATAGTTAATGGAGATATTATATTGTATGTAGATGCATAAAGGCATATACGTAACTCTTAAATAGCTTTAGTGTAAAAAGAGTAGTTTATAACGTATTTCTTTTAGACCTGTAACCTGTTAGTCATTCTTTTTTTTTGGACACCGAGTTAGTAATTATTAGTTAGCATTCAAGATACTACAAAGACATCCAATTGGGCCATATAAGAAGCTCTAACCACGTATGTTTGCGGATGAAACCCAAAACTTTCAAAACCTTCCTAATAATCCACTCGTATAAATGTATTCCCCAAGGTCTAATACCTTATCAATGGACCACTAACCCATTAGCAACTATTTTTACTTTTAACTATGTTTTTACATAATGAGGTCGAGATGAAAAATGTTGTTTTTATGGAGGTTTTGATCATGCTAAATTAATTTTTTGTTTCTATGTATAGTTTACTTTTATGTTTATTTTTATTTTTATAACTTTTCTATGTGATGTTCAATACCTTTCGCTTTCAATATATATGAACGGTTTATTATAGTATATAATCATTTTCGCATCAACTTTTACGATTTTAGAATTTAATTAAAATTATAAAATTATAAAATATGCATGTAATTTTTGTTATTAATTATAAATCGATATGAAGATGATGAATTGAAAAACATAATAATTTTAAAAAAAAAATTTGTTTGTAATAAAAGATTATGATCTTTAAATAAGTATTCAGTGAGCTATTTTTAATTAAAATTATTTTAAAATATTTATGACATCATAATTAAAATAAAAACTTTTTTTAAAAAAATGTAGAATTGCCACATGATATGTCCATTTATATATACATTCCCATATCGTTTCTAAGTCGTTTTAAGCTTAATTATGTGCAATTTACATGTATATTCGATGCTTTGATGGTATTGTTAGTGGTTGCAGGCTTAGAACAGGTGAAATGGTTAAAAACAGCTTTCGGATGATTAGAAAATGCATTAGGATGGTTCATGGACGCATACGAGTGAAGACGGAATGAAAACTACAAGTTTTGGCTGAAAACAGACCAGGTGCGTCACACATGGAAGGATGGTGTGGAGCATTTTCTTCTCAGAAACTTGGAAGATGTGAGAAAGCAGGGAGGACCAACCCTGTGGTGCGTCACATAACGGGCAGAAGAATTTTTGGAAACAAGGCCAGGTGCGACCCTGCGTCGCACCTGTAGGTCGGTTTGTGAAGACTTTTTGTAAACTCTATAAATACAAGACCAAAACCCTCCCATTCGATATACAATCACCTCTAGTCGATTTTAGGGTTCTTTGGGGCAATACTCAGCAGCTTTTTCGTCCATCAAGGTCCAAGGGTTGTTCATGAGCTTCAAGGCATTCGGTTATCGATTTTCTCAGCGTTTACTTGTTTTCTACACATTGGTACAATATGTTCTCTTATACTTTTACTCTTTGTGCTATGTTTATGATAATGTGTAATCAACACGATTTTATCAACCGAATTCACATCAACAATGGTGTTTGGTTAGTGTGTGTGTTCTTGGTGTTTGTGTGCATGTTGAGAGAGAATTGGGATCAAGTGTGTGTTATTCAGGTGTAATGGTATGGAATGTATGTTAAGAGTTATGCTTATTGTTGTGCAAAAGTCATGATTTCTAAGGAATTGAGGGCTATTTATAGTCTAAACTAACCAACTATGCTAATTAACACAATTAGCCCCTCAACCTTAGAAATCATCAACTCATGACTTAACAACAAGTATGTCCATAACTTAAATTACAATGTATCACTACTTTTGGATTTCTAACATTCTCCCCCTTAGTGATATATTGTAAGTTCTGAAGTACGTGTTGTTTTGTCTTGTAGGAATGAATTTGATGAGCCCGGTGATGAAGACAATTGGTGAGTTGAAACAAGCCTTCAAACCTTTCTCATTGTCTTTGGAGAACTTGATTCAGTCTAGGTCTTGGACTTCTTGAAGTTAAATCATTTGTTGATTCTCAATGTTCTTTTAGAACAGAGAATGATGAGTGTGTGTATGTTTTGAATCTATGAAGATTGTTGAATCATGAATCAGAGTTGTCTTTTGAGGTGCGGAAGGTATGAACTTGTCTTGAATTCTTCAATCTTCGAATCTTGAAGTCTTTTCTTTGAAATCTTGGAATGAATTTTCAGAGATATGTACTCTCCCCCTTGATATGTGCAGTGTAGCTTTAGGTAAAGTGTTGTTGTATGACTTGAAAATCTTTAATTTGATGAAGACTCTTTTTAAAGCTTTTTTTCTTTGTCTTGAATCTTCAATCTTTTGTCCTTTGAAGCTTTGATCTTTGTCATATCATCTAAAACACTTTTGAGAGTAAACATTTGAATGAGGATTTGACAAGTCTCTTATGAATTAATCATGCTCTCCCTCAATTCATGAGTAATCACAATCTCTTTGATTTTTGAAAAAATCTCTTGTTAAATCTTGAATGTATATCTTTTTCTTTTGAGATGAATAATCTTCAAGTTGAATTAGAAACTCTTGCAGTTCGGAATGAAATTGACAAACAACCTTTGAAGAAGAATGATGAGTTGATGTCACAAATGAAATTTGAGATAAAAGAACTCCAAATAAACTTGAAAACTTCCAACAAGAAGCTAAATGATAGTATCTCGAAAAGCAATTGAAACAACCAAACACAAACTTTTCTCCTTGTCCTTATCAATCATTCTAATTTCTTCTCCTAATCAATAATCAATCATACTATTTTCTCCCCCTCATAATGACAAAGTTGGGAACCAATGTCATTATGCAAACATTGATTGATTTGATTGTTTATAAGAAATAATCATGACTAAAATCTAGACATTATGCTCATGGAGAATTATCAACCATCAAAACATCAATCTATCCATATAAACCAACCCAATTGTTCCTATGGATGACTAAAATGTAAGATTGAAGTTGTTGGGATAAACATTGTAGTATGGTGTTGGTGTTTTCTGTGTTCGGGTAATGAGAACGGAAACCGGATAAGAATGATCCGTTTGCACTCAAAAATCTAAAGATTAATGAAATGACCGAAGGAAATGTATTATCATTTATCGGATTTCCTATGTATCATTGAGAAATGCACAAAGCAAACCTCTAACATAGTTCGGTCTTTTGGCTTTTCAACCTCAATAATGCTTCAAAGAATGTAAACCATGGTCAGTGTCACCTAAGCGTTCGATAACCATCTTCTACTATCCTTAAAGACTTTTTTAAAAAAAATTCCAAGGTCACAATAAACTTCTTGTTAACTCAATAATTACACAAATGCAATTATGAGACCTACGTTCAAAGCTGGAAATGATGTTAGCAATGGTAGGATTTCCATTTGATCATCGTGAAATATCAATTAAGATATCACTACAAATGTTCCGGCTATATCACAAAGATAAGCATGTATATCACAAAGATATGACGCAAATGTGTCCTAAAGAATGAAGAATGATTAAATTAATGATCAAGTATGAGATCTCTAGACACAAAGTGATCAAATGAAGTCGGGGACTGGAGCAGAGTGTCACCCTTTTTCAATATTAACGTCTTCCAAATGAAGACTCAATAGTAATGAGAAAATCTCCGTGAGAAGTAAAACACTTGATCGCTTCATTGGGTCCATGAAGGCTTCTTCAATACCGAGATATCAACAAATGACATCCGATAGAAATGTGTTTTGCCCGGCGATTTGGGAATGTTAGTGAAGGGTATCAATTCTTTTAACCCTTTTCTCACAACATTATCACCATAACCTCTCACTTTTCGACTGTACTCCCTCCAACTTAGTTGCACGAAATCATCATCACTCAAAATACCCTCACTATCTAATGAAAGAAGTGAATACTCCGGGGTTAGAACTCATTGGCGATGATGAAATTCATGGAGTAGAATTTTGAGAAAAACCTAGTCGCTCATGTGCACACTAAACACCAAACTTCCTTTGACTTAAATGTTTTGAAAAAAATCATCATATGTGAAAAAAAAATGTTTTAAAAACACATTTTCACACACAAACTCCATAAATTGCACAAATAATCTTCAAAGAGTTTTTTTGAAATCACAAACTCCCCCTTAATCTATGCAAAGATAGATCAAAAAGATTTTCATAGAAAAGGTGAAGCAAAAAAAATGATTTGTGTGAAATCAAAACAGGTTTTATGAAAAATGAACTCAATCAATCGTTCAAGATGAGATAACTCAGGAGTACACAAAGGCGTTCAATCCTTTGCTTCTCATGTCAACAATTGAGAGTTTTTGAAACAGGTGTAACAAAATTACAATTAACATCTTGTATTACACATATACATTCATATAAGACCACTTGGAAGTACACAAAGGCGTTCAATTCCATGTTATCTTATATCAATTTATATGTATAATAACATGAATTAATTCCAACTTTGAAACATAAATGATTTTATTTTAAAACCAGATTGCATATAGAGTATATGCAACCTATTTATAAAATAAATAACACAAATAAGCACGGGTTATACACTGAGTGTGCATAAGCCACGAAGTAATAAATACATCATTTAAGTACGGGTTACATACAGAGTATATGTAAACCACTTTAAAGAATAAATAGTTTAATGAAGAACGGGTTGCATACTGAGTATATGCAAGCCACTATGAAATAAAAGAAAAGAAAATTAAGAAAATCTTTTTGTTATTTTTCAAAATTTTTATTTTTGTATTTGATTTTTGTTTTTCAACTTTTTATAATTTTTCAAAAATGAATCAAGAATTCCTTCCATGGTAAAGTTAATTAAGGATCAAGATTTAGCATACCAAGTTCAGAGATTAAGAAATTAAACCTCTTTTCGTCCAGTGGTTTTGTGAACAAATCAGTGAGTTGGTGGTCAGTTCCCACGAAATAGAGTTTGATGTCACCTTTCTCAACATGATCTTTGAGAAAATGATATCTCACATCAATGTGCTTTGAACGTGAGTGGTTGACTGAGTTGACAGCAATTGCAATGGCACTTTGAGAATCACAATATATAGGGACACGATCATATTTCAGACCATAGTCAGTAAGTTGTGTTTTCATCTATAACACTTGAGCACAACAACTAGCAGCAGCTACATATTCAGCCTCTACTGTTGACAGTAATACGCAATTTTGCTTCTTGGATGACCAACTTACAATCTTATCCCCTAAGAATTGTAAAGTACCAGATGTGCTCTTGCGATCAAGCTTACAACCTGCATGATCTGCATCTGAATAGGCAGTTAAATTGAATCCAGTATCCCTTGGATACCAGAGACCAAGATTGGGTGTACCCTTCAGATAACGAAAAATTCGTTTCACAGCTTGGTAATGTAAATCAGTCGGAGCGGCTTGATATCTAGCACACATACATGTTACAAACATTATATCTGGGCGAGATGCTGTAAGATACAACAACGAACCAATCATGCTTCTATACCTCTTTTGGTCAAATGGTTTCCCATTTTTATCAGCATTTATGTTTGTACGAGCAGCCATTGGGGTTGAAATTGAAGAACATGTAGTCATATCAAACTTTTTCAACATATCCTTTATGTACTTACCTTGTGATATAAAAATACCAGTTGGTAATTGTTTGATTTGTAAACCCAAAAAGTAATTCATTTCCCCAATCATGCTCATTTCAAAATGATTGACCATTAGAGATGAAAAATTTCGGCAAAAAGTTTGACTGGTTGACCCAAAAATAATGTCATCAACATATATTTGGACAAGTAAAACATGTTTACCTTGCTTACGAATAAACAGGGTAGGGTCAATAGTACCTTTGGTAAAGCCTCATTTGAGTAAGAAAGTAGATAAGGAATCATACCATGCTCGGGGTGCCTGCTTCAAACCATAGAGAGCCTTGTCTAACCTGTAGACATGGTTTAGCTTCTTAGGATCAACAAAACCTTCAGGTTGCTCCACGTAAACTTCTTCTTTGAGTTCTCCATTCAAGAATGCTGTCTTCACATCCATTTGAAACACTGTGAAGTTTCTGAATGCGGCATAAGCTAAGAATATACGAATGGCCTCCATTCTTGCAACAGGAGCGAAAGTTTCGTCGAAATCCACACCAGGTTGTTGGCAGTAACCCTTTGCAACCAATCTAGCTTTGTTCCTTACTACAACTCCATTTTCATCCTTCTTGTTCTTGAAAATCCACTTGGTGCGAATTGGTTCTTCTTTCCTTGGATTTGGAACCAATCTCCATACCTTCAGTCTCTCAAACTGAGCTAATTCATCTTGCATTGCTTTAACCCACTCTGGATCACAAAGAGCTTCAGAGACGGTTTTGGGTTCAATGTTACTCAGTGAAAGTGCAACAAGACACTCATTGACTGTAGTACGGGTAGAAACACCAGCTTGTGGATCTCCGATGATTTGTTCTGTAGGATGATCTTTGCGCATACGTGACCACTTGTTGTCATGAGGAAGAGGATCTTGTTGATGAATGTCAATATTATCATCATTAAATCCAGAATTCTGTTGAGCAATGGAATCATAGCTTGGAAGAATTCTTTCCTCAAAATTTGGATGATCAAAATCCAGTGGTACATACACATTTGGAGTATTTGATGGATTTGTTGTTTGGGTGATTTGAGAAAGTTGTTCTTGATCATTCTCTTGAGAATAAATATCACTTGAAGATGATTCTTCTTGCTCTGTAGAATTTGAAGATGATTCATGATTGTTGTCTGGAACTGATTCATTTGTTTGAATGGGGTTATTGTTCGGAATTGGTTCATTGATGACTTGAGGTTCCTTTTCTTGAATCGGTTTTGAGTTGTAGAATTCTTCGAAAGAATATCTAGCTCTTCACTTGTTGGAGTTGGATATTTCTTGAATTTTGAAACTAAGGTAGACGTCCTTGAGGAAGCACTTGAAGTACTTGGATCACTAATTGTTGGTAGCAAACTTTCTTGTTCAAATATCATGCCAGACATCTCGTCAAACCAAACATTCATGGTATCTTGAATCGTGTTTGTTCGAAGATTAAAGATGCGATATGCAATCGATGTCTTTGAGTAACCAACAAAGTAACCTTCGTCACCTTTCCTTTCAAACTTTCCAACATTTTCCCGATCATTCAAGGTATAACAGACACACCCAAAAATATGGAAGTAATTGATGTTGGGTTTGCGTTTGTTAAGAACCTCATAAGGAGTCTTCTCATGACGCTGATTAATGATGGACCGATTTTGAGTATGACAAGCTGTGTCAACAGCTTCAGCCCACATGTTTGATGGTAACTTGGAATAAGCAAGCATTGTTCTTGCTGCTTCCACCAGCGTACGGTTTCTCCTTTCAACAACACCATTTTGTTGCGGGGTACGAACAGCAGAGAATTGGTGAGTAATGCCTTTTGATTTGCAAAATTCATTGAAGATGGCATTTTTGAACTCAGTACCGTTATCTGAACGGATATAACAGACTGGAAGTTGAAGATTCACTTGAGTGGAAGTGATAAAATCGATCAGAATTTGAGTTGTTTCATCTTTTGAAGCAAGAAACTTCACCCAAGTGTATCTAGAATAATCATCAACGATAACCAGAATATATCTCTTCCCGTTTCTGCTTTGTACTTTCATAGGCCCACAAAGATCCATGTGAAGCAAATGAAGAGGTGCCAAAGTATGTGGAGTTTTCTTTGGTTTATGAGAAGTTCTCTTGATCTTCCCAATTGCACAAGAAGGACAGACATGCTCACTTTCATATTTGTAGTCAGGCAAGCCTTCAACAAGTTGCTTGTTGACTAAAGCATTGATGGTTTGATAATTCAAGTGAGAAAGCCTTCTATGCCACAACCAAGAATTTTTCGAAGTAGCTTTTGAAACAAGACAGAAATTATCAGTTGGTTGGTTATCATCAAGATTAACTGTGAAAAGATTGTCTTCACGATCTCCGCATAGGATATCAACTCCGTCTAGAGTTTGGACTTTGCACAGAGATTGTCGAAAAGAAGTTGAAGATTGTTGTCACAAACTGTCCAACACTGAACAAGTTATGACTCAGGCCTTCAACATAATGAACTTTCTTGATGACAATTCTGTTTCTTTCAATATCTCCATAACCTAAAATTGGAGCGAAATTGTTGTTTCCGAAACGAACAGTTCCCATGAATCTTTCAATAAATTCTTGAGCAATGATTTATTGCCAGTCATGTGTTTTGAACACCCGAATCGAGTATCCATACACAGATGGTTATTTCCTGCAACAAAATTTAACCGACTTTAGGTACCCACTTAAAGACGGGTCCTTTGTGGTTAGTTAATACAGGCAGGAGGTATAACTTAGGAGATGCATACAAACATGCTTTCCTATCAACATACTTGTTAACAAGCACATTATCAACAAGCACATTTGGATTAAACAACCGAATATTAACGCATGAATCAAAAGTAACATGTTTACCAGCATTCAAACCATGCATATGAGAACAAGAATTAACATTGTTTACAACATCACAAGGCCTAGCCTTGGCACCATTAACATTATTTAACACAGAGGACTTAAAAGATAAATTGTTTGACTCAACAGAAACATGCTTCTTCTTTCTACCATCTTTTCTTCTTCGCCTTTTCTTCTTTTATCAACATTAGTGATCTTAGGTACTAATGACTTAGCTACCCATTTAGACTCACTAATCAAGCTCTTTCCACCTATTGTATTGGCATTAAGAAGATTAGAATGAGAGTTTTAAGGCACTTTTATCTTTTTAGACTCTTTTGGAGGTGCGGAAACTTCTTGTTTCTTAGGTTTATCATGAGAAAACCAGCCATATCTATCCCTATACCTAGTTGCACCATTTGAAGCATCCCTAGTTAGCAAAACTGAGCTAGACTTAGACACTTTAGAATTTGAACTAGAATGAGAGCTAGACAAAGAAACATTTGAATTGATTTCCAGAAGTTTCACTTTGTTGTATTTTATTTGGGATTGGTCTCATCTTGCTTGGTTTTAACATGCTTTTCTGGGGTAGGACACTTGTTTTTAACTTATTGATTCTTCGTTTTGTGACAGTCTTTGGTTCAGTCTTGATGGTTTGGAAATAATCCGTTTCTTTGAATAATATGAAGTTGGAGCTTTGAAAAACGATTTTGGAGATTCCTCTTTGATTCAACTTTGATTTTGGTAGATTCAATCTTTTTCTCAGTTCAGAATCAAAAACATATTCTCCCTCCATGAATTTATCAAAATCAGATTGTTGAATGGTGAAACCGGAGAGAATTTGAAAAATCAGGAGTTTTGTTTTCCAACTTCACACTATTGGTTGTCTCAGGAATATAATCAACTTGAACTGACGCTTCTTTGGTTTCACAAGAAATTGAGTAGAAGTATCAACACCTATACTAGCACAAGCTTAGGGTGAACAACTAACTCTTCAGGAAACTCACAAGTGAAAAACCTAAAGTAGTACCATATCAAACTAAACTATGCGCAAGTTCGTCATTCGATAAATCAATTGCACATAATCATCAGCTATTTCAGTAGCAGTATTTTGACATGAATACTCAAAAGAATCAGTCAAGGTTTGGGGGAGGAACCAGTAGATGAACACAAGCAGTCTGAGTGAAATGGTCTACTAAAAGACTAAATCAGTTTGGGTAGAAACATTCACACAAACTTTCTTGATATCGACACACAACTGATTCTTCTTTGAATTCGGACTTTGAGACTGTAGATTATGAATAAGTTTGTGTTGAGATTCCACCTTTTGTTGTAAACCTTCTATTGTTTTTCCAAAAATGTGGATGGAACATACAATTTAGTTGGTTTAGGTGGGGAACAACAGATTCTTGGTTTTGAAAATTAGACGCAATCTCTTCTAATTCAAAATTGATGACTTTTTCGTGTCGTAAGAAGTATTAATGGCATCATATTAACCAAAAATTATTATTTTTGAATTTTCTCACTTCATCATCTCAAATTCGTCATCCAATTGACGAATGAATTGTTGAACCATACCAAGTCTCAGAACTTTTCATCATACAATGGTTCGATCTTGTCTTTGGCTTTTTGCAGTGGAGTGATATTCTCAAATCCCAACCCAAGAAGAAGTTCTGATTTATCAATGTTTGACTTATTGAAATAGGTAGTGAAATCCAAAAGAGAGTTTTGTTCAACTTTGTACACTTTTCTTGATAGAAAAGTATATTCTTTTTATGTTCCTCAATTTCTTCCAGATTTTCAATCTCAATTCTTTTAAAAAACAGTTATGATTTAAATCAGAAACTTTCTTTCAAGTTCAATTGTTTGGTGTAGCTTCTTGAACTTCTTATTAGAATATCAACATCCATTGTCTTGCTTTGCAGAAGCCATTCATTGGTTTTTTGAACTTCAAGATCTTGATTGGCTTTTCAAGATCAAGAATGGTCTTTGTAATTGACACTTTTTCCAATAACTTAGAGTCAGGAGACGCATTCATTTCACATTCTTAACCACATTTGTTCTTTATAGTTTGGAACTTCTTGTTTCATAGCATTATACTCAAAAAGAAGTTTAGAATTTTCTTCAAGAAGTTTTGTATTCCCTTTTTGAAAATACAATGCTATTTTTTCTTTTCTTGTTTTTGTTGGCTAAAGAAGTGTACTGATTCGTCAGGTTTGATAAGGCAATTCTAC